>NC_090734.1:63430950-63435950 GCF_036898095.1 Palaemon carinicauda
CTTTGGAAACGCGTACATAATGTCCTAAGTCTGTATATTCATTAACAATCGCTAGATGTTCGTTCATAGTTCTTTTTTGTTGTCTTTCTTCCTTTTCATTGATCGTTATCTTAGTTTTGTTCATGTTCATTTTCAGTTCTATATTCCTCAATTGATACACGAAATACTATGTTATCTGCACATCTTAAATTCTTAAGGTGTTTCCCATTACATATATATACATATATATATATATATATATATATATATATATATATATATATATATATATATATATATATATGTGTGTGTGTGTGTGTGTGTGTGTGTGTGTGTACAGGCACTGTCGCCCGCACAATAGAATGGAACGTTAAAACGACATTATGCTACAGTTTTGTGGACCATCAGTATACTACCATCTAAGGTTCGCATTGATCTGAAACTGTTTCTTGGTCATAGTCATCGCCATAAACACTTTAAACATTATCTCTCTAAATCATTTACATGGGCCAGGTCATCAACAGCCAATCCCTTTTTACCCAAGCGCAGCCTGTCCAACGTCTTTGAATTATCTAATAATCTTTAGTCAACGTTCAACCATTCATCGTTCAGGAATTAATTAATTGCTAGACTTAGTATATTATGTGGAAATATAACTGGAAAATGTGATCGAGGTGTGTTAATCAACATTTTTTTTTATATTCATAATGTTTCTTTCAGAGCCAAATGATCAGATGGAAACCCACTGTTGTGAATTCTTGCAGATCACGAGTTAATATTATTTATTTTTATGGCAGAATCACTGTGTAGTTTTTAATCCCCAATAGTTTCAGATTCCGAGTTAGTAGGTAGGCTAACAATTATCCAGATATTGTACTGGAACAACGGTTATGGCGTTCAAGCACTTACCCACACTAGTCCAGTTGGGTTCTCAAGGGAGACACAAGATGCTGAACTTGAAACGACTTTATTCAGACAAGTACAGGGCACGTACAAATACTCAAGGGGGCAGTAGTATGTTGAAACAGTTAAAACAGTCGGTGACTGCAAATAAGGTTGAACAATTTACAAGAGTGTCACTCTCGTGACTCCAACTGACATCCTAACTTGTCCCTCGAACCTCTAATGTATTTTTGTTTAAATTCTATAAGTGTTTATTTTTTTTTAAATCACACCTTCAGAATCACTTCTATGAAACTAAATTGTAGAAAATAAACAATTTTAAATAAAGTAAATTTCTTTTTCTCTAACATTTTCTTAATTCTATTTATAATTTTAATTAATTGAACTATGAATTCTCTACATGCCCCCACCAAGCTTTTACAAATTTACAATAATTGGTAAAGCTGAAAGGAAATAAATGGTAACATTCTATGTATGCATAAAATTGAGTATTATACAAATTTCAATAAACAAAGAAGTTTTCAGTAACATTCAGGAAGCTAACAGTAAATAAATGGTAATATGCAATGTCTATAAAAATTTTAGCATTAAATGAATCTCGATAAACAATCCGACATTGTGTTTTTCTTTCCTGGTATGTAATTTATTTCATAATCATAATTACACAATATGAGCTCCCATCTTCTCAGTTTATCTTCTGACTTGGAATGTTTATTGATATAAAAGAGAGGTTAGTGATCAGTTTTTAATACAAACTGTTGACCTAACAAATAAAAACTGAATTTCTCAATTGCCCAAATGATAAAAAATTCCTCTTTTTCCAGGTTGTTATATTTCATCTGAGTATCATTCAATTTCTTTGAAATACACTGAATAGGTAGGACAGGGCCATCATAGTCTTTGACCTAATATGGCTCCTATCGCATACGAAGATGCATCAGTTTGAACAATGTATGGCAACGATGGGTAACCGTGATACAATTTTATATCACTATTTAGGGGTAATTTCAGGAGAGTTGTTCTTGACCATACCATGCAAATGACAGGTTATATCAGCAAAATTGCACAAATAGTTTCTGTAACAATCACATAAACCAAGGAAAGATTGGAGACTCTACTTTGACTGGTGTAAAGGAAAATCTAGGATGGCTGGAATTTTTTCAGACTGGGTTGAAATGTAGTTTTCACTCAGGGTTTGACCCCAAAAAATTCATTTCTTCAGTACAAAAATAAGACTTCTTTAGATTTACTTTAAGATTAGCAGACCTCAACGTTTTAAACACATATTCTAGACACTTAAGGTGCTCAGAAAGAATTTCTGTAGCAATGAGAATGTCATCTAAAAATGTGAAAATATTTGGGTGATCAGGAAAGAGAACTCTCAAAAGTCTAGAAAATTCCGCTGGTCCATTTCATATTCGGAATGGTAAAACTTTAAGTTAGAATATTCCGAATTCAGTTATGAATGCAGTGTATTTGTGACTTTCACTTGACAGGGCAATTTGATAAAACCCATTCTTCAAATCAATTACAAAATAGAACTTACATTTAGGGATATGAGCAAAAATTGACTGGGTGTTACTGATAGGTTCTCTATCTTTGACTAACTTACAATTTAAAGATTTATAGTCAATGACTCTTCTTATCTCATCCTTGTCCTTTTTAGAAACTATAATGTAGGGACGGAAGTAATCAGAGTTACTGGGTTCAATGAGATTATTTTCAACCATATTGTCAAGCTCAGCTTTGAATTTCCTCTATATGCTAGTGGTACAGAGTAGGCTTTCCTTTTGACTGGGGTGGGATCATTCAATTGAATAGAGTGAGTCAAAATATTAGTCGTTGTAGGGGAGGTAGGAAATATATCCGAATACTCCATTATCTAACTATCCACATCTGCTTGAACAGGGGGGGGTTTCACAATGCTTCAACACATTTAATCTCTCAACAGAATCAAATATGGGCATATAGCTAGTACTATTGATCATATTACTACGTAATGCAGAACTATCAACATCAGCATCTTCGCCTGGTACATTATTTGAATCAGATTGAATATCAACATTGTCATTTGAGTTTAAATTATTTTGAGAATGTTCATTATGCAATTTTAAGAGATCAATGTGATATGACCTGATTTGACCATTAATTTCAATTGAGTAATTTTTATCAGAGGAACATCCAACAACAGTGTAAGGTCCATGCCATCTTAGTTTCATTTTAGATTTTCATTTAGCAAGCTTTTCATGAGAACTTTATCCCCAATGTTAAGTTTTTTAGCTTTAGACCGAGGATCAAGTTTAGCTTTATTAGCTGATTGAGAATCAACTGCATTAGAATGTGCCTGACGTCTGTTATCTTCACTATTTAACCTTGTATTTACAACAAACTCTTCAACATTTACATTATCCAAAATGGGTGAGTCCACTCAGGAATTCAAATCTTCAACTTGATAGCTATACACTAGATCATATGGTGAAAACCTAATACTCAATCTAGCTGTGTTATTATAAGTGAACAAGAGCTTATTAAATAACTCATCCCATGATTTAACATAATCTCAACAGGAATGCTTAATCGTATCCGAAAGGTTCTATTAAACCTTTCGTAAATCCCATTACATTAAGGATATCTAGGGGATGTGCTAATCAAATTAATGGCATACTCCTTACAGTAATCCTTAAACAACCCACTCAGAAACTGACGTCCATTATCTGTAGTTATCTGCTTTGGAAACCTATATCTATAAAATTTAAAATGGACTAACTTCTCTAAACAGTCTTCAGCCGTTAGAGTTTTAACAGGGAATGCATTTACAAGACGTGTTGTAACATCAACAATGGTGAGTAAATAAGTGTTTCCAGAATAACTAGTCTGAAAAAGTGTAACAAAGTTTATACAAGTATGATCATATGGCACATCTGTTAATTCAATCAAATCTAAAGGAACAGGTTTATGGAATCTAGCTGTTGTCATACTGATATACATCACATCTATTTACATAATCTTGAATATCTTTAAACATATTGGGGAAATAAAAGTTCCTACTTATATTTTTTGCCACTGCTGTGTAACTTAAATGGCTACTGTTATCATGATAATGTTTCAGAAAATAAGAAGCTAGATTCTTCGGTATATAGATTCCATATGGAAATAAATAACTTTGTTAACTTTGCATATTACATCATTGTACACTACTAACTTAACTTGTTAAGAAATAAACACGGATTCATTGCATTTAAGTATATTGGAAATTTTTCTGCATTCAATGTCATTATTTGGACTCAATTTAATAAAATTTCAAGTCATTGCCTTACGCAAGGAACTAGATAGGTCAAAATTTGTACACTGAGGGGCAGGTTCTCTGCTTTCGTTGATGGTTCTTGGATATTCAGGTATATCTGAAGTCGAAGTGTTAGGAATAAAGATGTCACCTGGTGCAAAAAGGTTAGGAATAGAGAAGTCACCCGGTATATCTGATGCAGAAGGGGTAAGAGAATTCTCAGTAGGTACCTTAATCAGTTGCAGTTGAGCAGGAACTGAAGTTTTATCACTAACTGCAGGATGTATTACTGTGACGGTAGTATCATGAGGGTCAAAAAAAGCAACTTGCATCCACTTTCTTGATCAATTACAGGAAGGATAGCATCTTGCTTGAGATTTTTTACAGATACACCCTCGATGACTTTGTTGAAAGTTTCAGTGTCTATTCGTAGGGTATATTCCAATGCCAATTTCATTTTTCAAAGACGGTACAGTACTCTTTCCTCCAGTCTCTATATCCTTAGGGCAAAATTTAGTATTTATTGCAGAAATACGAGCTCCAGAATCTAATAAGATATCAGAACTATGTTTATTATTGATGTTTCCTTTCACAATGAATTCCACACCATCTCTGTAAGGTGCACGCCTGTTGTAAAACGTGTGATTTATGTTCTTAGTTTTGGGCTTTTTCTCAGGATATTCGATCCAACAATATTCCTCCTCATGTCCAGTTTTTGAGTAATGAAGACACTTTTCACTCGAAGATTCACTTCTAACTGCAAGCTTGGTCTCCTGGCTCTTGTTACTAGAACTTGAATTTAAGGAATTATTGGAGTCCTTCTGTGAATAATTGA
>NC_090734.1:63440950-63443450 GCF_036898095.1 Palaemon carinicauda
GGCCTCATCTCTGCTCATTGCTTTGCAAACTTAATTTGAAAGGTTTGGAGACGGGAGCAATGAGGATTACCTTATCATGCTGCCAGCTAAGGCTCTACTAATGCTGCTGTACCCTATGTAGTAGGTCTTGTAGTTATTCCCTTGGGAAATATAGGCCACCAGTGGTTTATGGTCTGTGATGATTATCCGGAATGCCCATTGTCTGTCTGTTTCTGAGAGGGCTCTGTTTCCATATGCTATCAGCTTGCCTTCTTTGAATATGGTCACACCAACGCTGTTGTGTGCCATGTCAATCTGAACTGTGTTCGGTAAGCAGTGTCTTGATCATATTATAGGCTATCGCCATTTGACTAATGACAACTCAAAGCATTGCATAACTTGTTCTGAGACCACAACACTGCCATCGCCCATCGGTCAAGAAATAAAAAAAAAAAAATAAAAAAAAAATAAAATCCTCACAAAGTCCGGTCAGGTATTAGCTCATAAGATTGCCTCTTATTGATGGCTATCAAAATCCCATAATGGTATTCTTTCATATGGTGCTAAAATGTTAAACTCATGGCTTCATTTTGTAGATTGAATGTATTTCCTAGTAAAAAACATGTCATATTCAGTAGGTATTCTCTCATCTCAGTATTTCGTAATCCTATGACTATGCAATCTTGTTTGAGTAAGCTACGACATGTTTGACAAAAGGTGTAGTTTTTCACAAGAGCTTCAGCTCAGAAAGAGAATTCTCAAATGGTTCACCATCGGCATAATATTTGCTGTCGAAATGGTTATGTCCATAGGTCTCATTCATATGCCCATTTCAAAAATTCTCGAAATTTAGCTATCATCTTTTGGACGGTTTGGATATCACTGGCTGTGGCAAGCCTGAAACCAGTCAGGGTCTTAAAGGCCTCATCCTAAGGGAGTTACCTGAAACTTTTACGGCTCCTTGGACAACCAAGAAAACAGCTCACACTTTACCGATCTCTTCTCAGACATCTTCCAGTTTTCCCCAAGCCTAGAGTGAAGGAGGGGGCTTTACCTTATTCGTAATGTGCACAGCATCAGCATCTTATGGTTCATTGGCCAGGGTCAGTCAAATATTCAACAAGCAAATATGCATGGTAGGCAAGTGTGATATGTGTTTAACATAATACTGATGAGCTTTTCTGCATTTAAGTGTAGAAAGAACACAACACAATCAATATTTGAGCTACTGTTCATGTGAGTTTACCCCAGAGGACCTGGGATGCATTACTATAGGAATTGAGGTATCAGACTATAGCAGGTTGGTCAGAGACTGCAGAAGATGCGTTCTTTCATCATGGACCATTACTCATGTTTGCAAAGTTATCCATACAATTCATCGGCCCTTGTATTCTTCAGATGTTGCTTTCCAGCTGTTATGTTTATCAATGTAGATGATAAAAAGTTTGATTTTTAACTTGTTTATTAATGTTTACATTGCTAAATATAAGTGTTCTACAACTGTGCATATGCAGATGATATACCAAACATGCCTTTTGGCTGTGACGATTATTGATGTAACTGAAAAATTTGGATTACTGCTGTGGGAGTTAGTGAGGTAGAAATGGGCATAAAACTTTATTCTACCGTCTAAATGCACTCTTTTAACATTCAAGTCATGCAGCCGTAAATGCTGAAAGTGAAAGGGGGTAGGCAGCTGATTGTAAGCCCTAGTATCAAAATTTGACTGACGCGGGTTGAAAAAGTAGGCGGGAGTGAGTGATGAAGGTTTACTGGATGCCTTCAACTTATTGCAGCGTTGCCGACATCTGACAAAATACTCATGCAACGATCTATGCCATGAAAAGTGCACATTCTATTAAATGATCCTGAGCTACAATAGGTGCCAATTCCAAGGAGCAATAAAGAATTACAAATGGATAAACACAGAAACCTAATTATCATGAAAACTTAACCAAGCAAAACAATACAATATTAGGCAAAAAATGTCTAGATCATTTCAAATATTTGAAAGAAATAAATTTTCTTGATTGAAAACACGCAAATGTAGAGTGATAAAGCTAGATGACACGAACAGAGAAACAAGGCAAGATCCTGATGCAACCTATTTTGATCATTGATTATTTTTTTTTTTTTTTTTTTTGTGAAAACCGGAATTTTAGATACTGTCCCCTTTAGCTCAAGAGCAATTATGCACATATGACCTTTCTTACATAAAATTAAACTTGAACAAACTGGTATTCGAACTGGAAGGTCAGAGATCCCTAAGAAATTAGTCCCCTAGTATTAATCTACGGGAGAATTACTAATTATTCATTGGTAATTACACCTGGTTGACCTTATCTTGTACCCATCCTTAGAAATGGTCATTATGTTGTTTTCTCCTTTGTTTATTGTTATTTTGTTATCAGGGAACCACAAACAATCAAACATTTTATGTATCTCAGTGAATAATTGTGAATTCAGCTAACTCACCGTAGTGTAATTTATCCCAATTTGTGTTAAATTATGTGAAACGTTA
>NC_090734.1:63448450-63458450 GCF_036898095.1 Palaemon carinicauda
CAAGATACTATAAGCCCAATGGCTCCAATAGGAAATATTTCCTATTGGAGCCATTGGGCTTATAGCATCTTGCTTTTCCAACTAAGGTTGTAGCTTAGCTAGTAATAATAATAATAATAATAATAATAATAATAATAATAATAATAATAATAATAATAGTAAGGAAAAGAAATATAGAAATAAATAAACGATATGAAAAAACATTAACAGCAAAAATGTAATATTTCTAAAATGGTAAAAACATCATATCAGATATTTAATACATACACTATAAAAAGAGTTTTGTCAGCCTGTCTAACATAAAAGTATATGCTACAGGTTTGAACTTTCAAAGCTCTACCGATTCAACTATCAGAGTAAGAAATTCACTCCGCAACTTTGCTATAGCTGGAATAAGACTTCTAGAATACTATGTAGTATTGAGCCTCATGATGAAAAAGGCCTGACTATCATAAATAACTGCATGCCTAGTATTTCGAACAGGATGGAACTGTCATGGTAGATCCAACAAATTAAGAAGAGAATCCGCAGCTGAAGATCAGACAGGAGAACAATACTCGAAACAAGGTAGAATGAAAGAATTAAAACACTTCGTCAGAATAGATTGATCCTTGAAAATCTTGAATGACTTCCTCAATAAGAGAATTTTTTGTGCATTTGAAGAAGACACAGACCTGATGTGTTTTTAAAGAGTCTTACAGTGTTAAAGAAACATTATCAAAGCTAAGATCTGGATGTTGAGCAGCCACTGTCCTTTACCTACTTACAATCATAGTTTGAGTTTTGTTATGCTTCAACTTCATGTCCAATAATTTGCACCATGTACTAATTTTAGCTAGATCTTCATTGGGGGACTCATCAACCCCAGATCTACATTGAGGAGATAAAATTGATGCAAAGTGTCTAGCATCATCTGCATTGGTAACAAGCTTGTTTTCTAGACCAAGCCACATGCCATGTGTATATAGTATGAAAAGTAATAGGCCGAGAACACTACGTTAAGGAATACCAGCTTTCATATTCCTATACTCACTATGGTGCCCATCAAAAACCACTCTTTGTGATCTATTACTTAATAATTCAATAATGCTAAGAAACGACCAACCCACTCCCAACTGTTTGAGTTTAAAAACAAAGGGCTCATGATTAGCAAACTCAAAGGCCGCACTAAAATCAAGGCTAATCATTCGAACTTCCTAACCACATTCAAGGGATTTCTGTACAGCATTGGAGATTGTAAAAAGGTCTTCATATGCTCCAAGGCCCTTACGAAAACCAAACTAATGAACAGATAATTACTTTCGTCAAATCTATTAAGACGTTTTGCCAAAAGACATTAAAAAACTTCAGATTATGGGAGTTATGGAAATTGGGCGGTAATCAGTTGGGTTTGAAGTAACATTACCAATTCTCCAAAAAGTGATAAAAGCTCCTGTTCAAGATAACTTTGGAGCTAAGAAATCTGCAGGCTTTATAAAAAGCAAAAGAAAAATACCATCTGGGTCTGACCTCCATAATCATCAAGGTCTATCAAGAGAACTTTCATTTCACGAGATCGAAAATTCTAAACTAGTTCGTTTAGCCTCAGGAAAACAGGAATGAGGAATATGAATTTTCTCATTACTCTGCTTACTGTCAAAGACATCATCTAAAAGGGCTGTCTTTTCCTTTGGACAGTAAGGAACAGAGTCATATGGTTTAAGTAAAGGAGGAACTGTTGCATCTGCACCAAAATGTGCAGATTTAAGAGTAATCCACCATATACGTTCCGGGGTTGTACCAGAAAGCGCTTCTTTAACGGTTAAATTGTATTCCTTTTCAGTTGAAGCATAAATTCTCTGAGCAAAAGTTCTAAGCTGAGTATAGTTATTCCAAGTCAAATCGAATCTGTTACCCTTCCAAAAATTATACGCCTCCTGCTTCTCCAAACAAGCACGTCTGCAAATATCATTGAACCATGGTTTGTCCTTCGCTCGGTACCTTAGCACACGAGAAGGGCTACGACTATCAATTATGTTGACTATATTCTCATTCCAAGAGACTATAGGATCAGCAATACTATATACCTGGGATCAATTAAAAGAACCCTATTCTAGTCTGCTTAAGATTTAATATAAATCTTACATGAGTATGATACATCAGGGACAAGCTGCTAAGTGTTCACCACTAATGAAATCAAGGCATGATCAAGTGTTCTAACTGGAGAACAAACCTTATTTGTTATAACATCAGGGGAGTCAGTACTTATGAAGTCCAAGCAGTTACCAGACCTCTGAGTAGGTTCACTTATAATTTGCTAACAGTCTGATTCAGAGACAAAGACTAAAGTTCTTGAACTATGGTGATTGGTAGGAGAAACAGAATTTAACCACTCCCTATGGTGAGCATTGAAATCACCAGCAAAGACAAAAGAGGCCTTTCTATCATCTTTTTGTATTTTAGCCATATTGATAAAAAGACAATCGAAGATAGAATCATTCATGTCTGGATTCCGGTAGATCGAACACAAATAGAAGTTGTTATGTCTGCTACAAACTTATTTCCTGAATCTCATGACATCCACATTCATAAAAAGATTTATGAGTGACAGGGTTCTTAGTCCTAATCTACACCCTCATTCCCCTGACTCTCGGAATGGCATCCCATTTCAAAATTATCGGCATATTAAAACCAATTGTAAGGAGCTCAGATGAGTACCTCATATTAAAAACCCATATTAAAAAGCACAAAAGAATATAGTACTGTCTCGTCGTAACTGTAGGGTCTAGAATATTTGCATGAAGACCACAAGTATTGTAATACAGTTGACGACATTGAAGAAATCTAGGACATACTGGTCCCAGATTTCGATCTTTGCCCCCAGACAACATGAGAAAAAATGGTAATGATAAAGATACATCATAAAAAGAAAATTAACAAGAATGATAAGAAAAACAATATGTACAGAAATATAAATAAAGTGATTGATCATACCCACGCACTATAGAAAAAAAAAAAGTCGGAAAAACTGGTCAACATGGAGTATCCGATGCACCATGCAAGGCTAAATACCCTCCAGGATAGACACTTGAACTAAGGGAAGACAGTAAAGAGATTTTTGGAACGAAAAAGAAACATAAGGAAAAGAACACCTCTTGATAAACCACCTGGCATCCATGGCCTTCTATTAAGCCTGCCCAACACACCATTTATATAAAAAAAAAAAAATAAAAAAAATAAATTAAAAAAAAACAGAGGGAAAAAAATAAGATAGAATAGTGTGCCAGAGTATACCCTCAAGCAAGGGAACTCTTACCTATGGTACAGAGGCTATGACACTACCCAAGACTAGTGAACAATGGTTTGATTTTGGAGAGTCCTTCTCCTAGAAGATCTGCTTACCATAGCTGAAGAGTCTCTTCTTCTCTCACCAAGAGGAAAGTACCCACTGAACAATTACAGTACTGTAATTAGTCCCTTGAGGGATGAAAAATTGTTTGTTAATGTCATTGGTTTCATGTGTATGAGGATCGACGAGAACGTGTAAAGAATAAGCCAGACTATTCGGTGTATGTGTAGGCAAAGAAAAAATGAGCGTAACCAGTGAGAGAGATTTAATGTAATTCTGTCTGGCCAGTCAAAGGATCCAATAACTCTCTAGCCCTGACCAACCTAGTACCGAAAAATGAAACATTTCTCAAAAAAGTATATATCACGCTTATTGCAGTATTTCTAGCGCTTAGTAAAGATTTTCAAACGGAGCAAAAACATCTCTCTCTCTCTCTCTCTCTCTCTCTCTCTCTCTCTCTCTCTCTCTCTCTCTCTCTCTCTAAAGTTTTAGTGTTTTGTTATGTAACATGCCGAGTAAAAAATTAGTGATAGCCTATAGATTAGGCAAGCTCTTTTCAAATCATGAACAAGTGATCCAGCCTGAGCGAGTGAGCGAAAGCAGGAGAGCTATATAATAGTAATGAATATCAGATTTAATATTAATAGTTGTTATAGTAGCGAAAGTGTAACTGATCAGAGGCGTTTTGATGAAAAAGTGCATAATTTCTTTTTTTTATGATTACAATGGAAGTTGTAACAGAAGTGTTAAAAATGGTAATAACAGCACCGTTTACTTTCAAATAATAATATTATCAATACTATTATTATCTAAGTGGTAGACCCTCTTTCAGGCAAGTTTTGTTAGGAATAATGGCTACCGCAGTTGCATTGATCTTATACTCTGTCGTCTCAATGGCTCTTATTATCTTCTTTTCAGGATTACTGCATACAGCCAGCAATTGAGCAAACGTCATCCTTCATGGTGGTTAGTCAAATTCAGGAATAATTGGTGAATCAAGGATTTAATGTAAAGTTTACAAATTAGGTGAAAGTTACAAGTCGGGTAAAGGAATACAATGAACAAGCTACTTGTTTCGGGAGAGCTCTCTCCCTTCCTCAGACTTGAGTGGTGGAAACGATGGTAGCTACGTCCTTATATATGGCTTAGGCAGAGAGACAGTGAATTTACATTGGCTGCCTCGGGCATCATGGGCTGAGTGAATAGTGGGGTTGTTTGAATGGCTGATCCTCATTGGCTAAGCTGCTCGCTAAGAGTGGCTGTGGGTCAGTCAGTGTTCCTTCCCCCTCACTCATGGGTGATGTGTCACCATCTTGTCCTCTGGCAGCTGGGCTCTGATTGGTGGGAGCGCTCGCCGAGAAGGTATGCAGATTAGGTGGACTATCCTGGTACTAGGGTGAACAACCAACTGAGAACACCACCACTAGCATCAACCTTTACTATAAAGGGTTTATGCATCGTGAGTACTAGAAAGATGAAAAAGCCATGAGAGAAATAATAAAGTTACGTCTCCCTGTGAATTAAAACACATAGGTCAAGCTGACTTTTTATTATCAAACCACCAAGAAGAGGTCTCTCATCATGAAGAACAACGCAGACACGCGGACTCATGACATCCTTAGACAGACCAAGGGGGTCTATGCCTACTTATGCCCAGTTCCAGGATGCTCTGACGCTACTTAGGGATGACCACTATGCACCTGTCTAAGAGACTGTCCTGTCTCGTTCAACAATGCTCCATAAAAGCTCATGCCCTCCACGTCCACAACAACAACATCAAACGTGAGGAAATAATTAAGAACTCTAAGATCATCGACCGTGCTCTAGATAGCAGGAGACTTTGAATACTTGAAGCTCTACTTATAAAAAAAAGAATAAAACGGCCTTTAACACTATCCAGGACATGTTCCTTCTCCCCTCCTGTCTCAGCAACAACACACGGAATAGTCAACATACCAACCATAAAATCTCCAACCAAGACAACTCAACTGATCAAGACATAATCGACCAAGACAGCTTTGATCATTGACAGGATAATCTGTCTAGTCTACATACTCTCTCAGCGGGCGCTCCTACCAATCAGAGTCCAGCTGCCTGAGGACAAGTTAGCGACTCATCACCCATGAGTGAGTAGGAAGGCAGACTGAATGACCTACAGCCGCTCTCATCAAGCGGCTTAGCCAATGAGGATTAGCCATTCAATCAATCCCACCATCCACTCAACCCACTCAAGCCAGAATTGCCATATATAAGGACATAGCTATCATCGGCCCTGATGAATAAAACCTCAGCAAATGCTTTTGCTTGGATTTTAAAGCAATTGCTTCAGTTCTAATGAATAAAACAAAGTAAATGCTTGTGCTAATAGCAAATGCTTGGAGCAGATGCTTAAGCTCAAGCAAATGCTTAGAAATTATCAGCAATTGCTTCATTTCCCATGAATAAAACATAGCAATTGCTTTTGCTTCTCAGCAATTGCTTAAAAAAGTTTAAGGCAGCTCACTAGGTGCTTGAAACTCCTGTGAACTGGATCTGATGGCGGCCTTTCTCCAAATTCGTATAAAGAATACTTACCAAAATCGCCATACAACATTACCTTACGATTACAAAAAGTTGTACAGATTCAGTGAAGAAAATATGGAATGAGGTAGAAATTTATTTTTTTCTATTTGAACACGATGTTGTGTTGATATTTATCCATATTGACTCATTAGGGGTAATTTGAATGAATTACTACCAATTGTGTCACGTGGTGGCCCGGGAAATTGGGTAAAACTCGCTTGTAAGAGACTGATGTCTCGCCAGGTAAATCCTCGGACAGCTGGTAGCGGTCAGGTTCCAATTTCTTTTATGGGCTCTCGTGACATGGTTGGTTTCGACCTGGCCGTTCATTAGAAGGGGCTAGCGTTCGATCCCAGGTATGAGGTAGAAATTTATTTTTTTTTCTATTTGAACACGATGTTGTGTTGATATTTATCCATATTGACTCATTAGGGGTAATTTGAATGAATTACTACCAATTGTGTCACGTGGTGGCCCGGGAAATTGGGTAAAACTCGCTTGTAAGAGACTAATGTCTCGCCAGGTAAATCCTCGGACAGCTGGTAGCGGTCAGGTTCCAATTTCTTTTATGGGCTCTCGTGACATGGTTGGTTTCGACCTGGCCGTTCATTAGAAGGGGCTAGCGTTCGATCCCAAGTATGAGGTAGAAATTTATTTTTTTCTATTTGAACACGATGTTGTGTTGATATTTATCCATATTGACTCATTAGGGGTAATTTGAATGAATTACTACCAATTGGGTCACGTGGTGGCCCGGGAAATTGGGTAAAACTCGCTGGTAAGAGACTGATGTCTCGCCAGGTAAATCCTCGGACAGCTGGTAGCGGTCAGGTTCCAATTTCTTTTATGGGCTCTCGTGACATGGTTGGTTTCGACCTGGCCGTTCATTAGAAGGGGCTAGCGTTCGATCCCAAGTATGAGGTAGAAATTTATTTTTTTCTATTTGAACACGATGTTGTGTTGATATTTATCCATATTGACTCATTAGGGGTAATTTGAATGAATTACTACCAATTGGGTCACGTGGTGGCCCGGGAAATTGGGTAAAACTCGCTGGTAAGGGACTGCTGTCTCGCCAGGTAAATCCTCGGACAGCTGGTAGCGGTCAGGTTCCAATTTCTTTTATGGGCTCTCGTGACATGGTTGGTTTCGACCTGGCCGTTCATTAGAAGGGGCTAGCGTTCGATCCCAAGTATGAGGTAGAAATTTATTTTTTTCTATTTGAACACGATGTTGTGTTGATATTTATCCATATTGACTCATTAGGGGTAATTTGAATGAATTACTACCAATTGTGTCACGTGGTGGCCCGGGAAATTGGGTAAAACTCGCTGGTAAGAGACTGATGTCTCGCCAGGTAAATCCTCGGACAGCTGGTAGCAGTCAGGTTCCAATTTCTTTTATGGGCTCTCGTGACATGGTTGGTTTCGACCTGGCCGTTCATTAGAAGGGGCTAGCGTTCGATCCCAAGTATGAGGTAGAAATTTATTTTTTTCTATTTGAACACGATGTTGTGTTGATATTTATCCATATTGACTCATTAGGGGTAATTTGAATGAATTACTACCAATTGTGTCACGTGGTGGCCCGGGAAATTGGGTAAAACTCGCTGGTAAGAGACTGATGTCTCGCCAGGTAAATCCTCGGACAGCTGGTAGCGGTCAGGTTCCAATTTCTTTTATGGGCTCTCGTGACATGGTTGGTTTCGACCTGGCCGTTCATTAGAAGGGGCTAGCGTTCGATCCCAAGTATGAGGTAGAAATTTATTTTTTTCTATTTGAACACGATGTTGTGTTGATATTTATCCATATTGACTCATTAGGGGTAATTTGAATGAATTACTACCAATTGTGTCACGTGGTGGCCCGGGAAATTGGGTAAAACTCGCTGGTAAGAGACTGATGTCTCGCCAGGTAAATCCTCGGACAGCTGGTAGCGGTCAGGTTCCAATTTCTTTTATGGGCTCTCGTGACATGGTTGGTTTCGACCTGGCCGTTCATTAGAAGGGGCTAGCGTTCGATCCCAAGTATGAGGTAGAAATTTATTTTTTTCTATATATATATATATATATAATATACATATATATATATATGTGTGTGAGTGAATGTATTTTTATGATATATATGTGTATATACATACATATATGTGTATATATATATATATATATATATATATATATATATATATATATATATATATATATATATATGTATATATATATATATGTGTGTGTGTGTGAGTGTATGTATGTATATATACATATATATATATATATATATATATATATATATATATATATATATATATATATATGTATATATATATATATATATATATATATATATATATATATATATATATATATATATATATTGTGCAACACAGTACTATAGAAGCACTCTTCAATATAATAGCGTAACCATATAAGTAGAGAATGTCATAAATGGAGTTTGAGAATTAAAATCTTGTCCATTAGAAGTGAGTATGTAATTCCTCCTAAGCAAAATCAATGTGTTGCCTGGGGAAACGCAGAGCATCATTGCAGGGGAGGTGCAGTAGTTTGACGCCTCACTACTCTCCATATCGTCATCAGGATACATTTATGAAATAATAAACTACAACCGAATTAGTTACCTCAGTTTTTGATATGCCGGGAAACGTAATAAGAATACTCTTTAAGAACACATAAGTCAAACCTGACCGGTAAATGAGGTTCTTATTTACGAATCATCTCAGTTAGTGAATGATATTTTAAATATCTTCAATGTCGATGACGGCGACTTTCCAGAATTCGTTGTAATTTCTGAATCGTGGAGCAAATATAATTATTGCCAAAATCTACTAATCCTGTTTTAACAAGAATTTCACTCCCTTTTGTTCTGGATGTTCAATCTGGCTTAATCTACACACAAATTAGTATACCGTTTATTTTAAGCTTTCTGCTCGCACATGGAAGGGCCTCTCTGGTGTTTTCATTATCAAATCTGGTCTAACCTTATAAATTCTTCCATAAATGCCAGAGATAAGAAGACAAACAAGTTGGAAAACATAAAATCTTCCTTACCAGAATGCATGAAATATCACATGAGGTTGGACTGAAGATAAATTAGAGAAAGGCAGAGATGATGAGAACGGAGTATGCAATGGGATGAAATATCATTGGAAAGAGAAAGGATGAATGAGGTTGAATCATTTAAATATTTAGGAATCATGGTCTTTAATTCAGGATCTCTAGAATTTGAGTATAATGAATGATTGAAAAAAACAAATCAGACAATTGCTAGATTGAGTAAAATTAGGAAATTAAATTGTCTGAAATTACATATGAAGATTAGGCTACATATCAGTTGATTGAGACTGGTGTTACCGTATAGACATGAGTCGTGGTGTTACAATAAAACAATATCTAGTAGATTTTGTAGATTTGAGAACAGAGCCCTCAGATGACTATTGGGAGTTAAATAGCAGGACAGGATGAGAAATGAAACTATAAGAGAGATTAATCTAGTGCCACATGTGGATGGGATCATAGTGAGGGGTAGATGAAGATAGTTTAGGCATGCTCTTCGCACCCTCCAAAAGAAATTAGTTCACCAAACGTTTAATTGGGCTCCACAAGGCACTAAAAGAGTTGTAACACCAGGCATGCATGGCTGAGGACTATGAAATGTGAAGTAGGAGATGAGGAATGGAGAAGTATTGATTTAGAAGCTCAAAATAGAGACGATTGGCATAATCTAACCGAGGCCCTTTGCGTTAATAGGCGTAGGAAGAGATGATGATGAAGTTCTCAAGTAGACAATGATAAGGAAAATATCCTTATGGATAATATATTTAAAGATAATATGGTTATTATAAATCTATGTTGCACGTATTACTGCCTCCTTTATTCGTTCACAGATGCAATCGATATCAGATATGACTGAGCAAAAATAAAAGGCGTTTATGCAAGTATTGTATGTTACTATTGAAATTTCCATTGGTAATCTCAAACTTCCCTCTATTACATTTTATATTTTTACATATCTTTATGAGGGAAACCTAACAAGTTTCGTGTATGGTTAGCCATTTTATGTCAAACAATAAACAAATCAATGAACAACAAAGGAT
>NC_090734.1:63463450-63498450 GCF_036898095.1 Palaemon carinicauda
TGTTCCCCTCTGTAGCTAGTCTTGACCATTTCAGTTTGAAAATCTAATGGACCCGGTGCTTTACCATATTTCATTTTACTCAATGCCCATTTCACTTCTGTATTTCGCTTCTCTATCACTGACCTCTCCATCATGTGTGTTTCTCCCAGCTCCTCTCTCTCATTTCTAATATTCAATAACTGTAGAACATATTCTCTCCATCCCTCTCAAAGTCTTTATCCTTATGCAGTATATATCCATCGCTATCCTCAGTAACTTCCAGTTGCCCCAAATACTGTCTTTCCCTTTTCCTCAAGTTTGAGATCTTATAGATAACTTTTACTTATTTCTTCGTTATTAACCTTTCATTCAATTACTCTACCAATCTTCTAATAGCTATACTACTCTCCTCTTAGAATCTTTTTCCTCTTTCTCTGTATCATTCCTCTGTAACCTGTGTATACCTTACTTTCCACTCCTTAAATGCCTTGAATTTTCTTTTAACTAACCCTTTTACCTCTCTCTTCCACCACCACTTTTCTCATTTGGACACGTCATATTCACTGATTTTCATTACTAATTCCTCTGTTTTCGCTACACGTATTTCTTCCATACCCACCCAAATATTTTTCACTTGGATACCTTGTTCGCTCTATAATTTCAACCGTTTCTGTCGTGTCTCTCACAATCCTCAAACCTGCTCACTCTTTTCTCCTTTAAGGTCCCAGACATTAATTCTAGATCCCCTTTTTCTCTTTGGTTTACTACCTCTTATTATGAAATCCATCACCACAAGTCTATGTTGTTTAACACATGCTTTCCCCGAAATCTGTTTACAATTCATCACATTATTTCTATCAACTCCTTAAACCAGAATATAATTTATTAGGCTTGCCTATCCCTAACTTTCATAGGTTATCAAATCCTTATCCAACTTCTAAAATCAGGTGTTCATACATGCCAATTCAAAAGTCTAAGCCATCCTTAATATGTACTCCCCATCTTTATTTTTATTTCCAAATCCTTGTAGCTTCTCATATCCATCCCTTCTCTTCCCCACTCTGCCATTCATGTGTGCTCCTATGATCAGCATCTCCTCCTTTACTCTTCTAATAGCTGCCTTAAACTCTTGTTTAAATAATCCTTTTTTATTTCTCTTGGCAACTCATCTGATGCTCACATGCGGAAATTATATGTGTAATAATATGCAATTAAAACAGCCACTTAGTAATTTTCCATGGTTACAGGTAATATTCTTCAGTAACAATCAAATGATAAATTCTGTGTGTTTGAACATTTTGACCTGCCATTTATCGCATTACATTTGGTTGGTACAATTTTTGCTTATTTCAATCAAACCATTAATGTAGAGTTGACGTGTGACAAAAAGACATAAGATCCTAGTAGAAATAATATCAAATCCTCCATAAATTCTTGTACAGTTATCATCACAAACTTTTATTATTTTCCAAGTGTATTTTTGCATTACGATATTAATCCATCTTCCATACGAAGAGCCATGGAAATATGATAAAACACATTAATTTGCAACGTTTGAGGGTAATTGGAAATTTTCCTACACCATCGAGTCTAATTATTTTCTGTTTTATAAACAAGAGGTTGCGCCATTTTTAACTAGGTTTATTGGGTGTTTATTAACGTTTATTACCTTGATAATCTGTAATGCTGTGAAGTATTATTTCCTTAAGAAACTTAATAAAATGAATAATTTACTGTTGTTTATTACTGGGAAACCAGTGAAATAATATCTGTTGCTTGTTATTGTGTATGGCTTCCAAAGGAACCCAAAGGTATGGGCTGTTTTATGTCAGAGCTATATCATAGGTTTGATTCATTTAATTAAGAGAGAGAGAGAGAGAGAGAAAGAGAGAGAGAGAGAGAGAGAGAGAGAGAGAGAGAGAGAGAGAGAGAGAGAGAGAGAGAGAGAGAGAGATAATATGAGGTTTTGTGAAAGTGTAAAGAGTTTAAACGAGAGACATTCAGAGAGTTTCTGTAGACATTCATTTCTCATTAATAAAGAACTGGAGATGTAGGCATAATCATGTGAAAACATCAAGACACAAATTGCGGGTGCAGGTCCGATAAACCTCACAATTCCTTTTTAGTAAGCCAAATCACATGATCACAGGCAAGAAGATATGTTTAGAACACGCCCTTCGTCCACTGTATAAAAGAAGCTGAGAGAGCTCAGCCAGACATGTCCTGTCCAACCAGCCTTCCTACAAAGAGGAAGGTTGTGCAGACCTAGAGAAGCCAGCCTTTATCTGACCTCGATCACTACCGGGGTTAGGCAAAGTCCTACAGCTTCAGGTACGCTATACTTACGGCCGAATCTCCTCCTCTCTAGCCTGAGATGCCCGAGAGAAACCACCTAGAAGAAAGTGGTCGACAGATGTCCTGTCTACCTTGCTCGAGCCCCTAATAACAAGGAGGGGGCGTAACCAGATGTCGGTCCATCAAGAAAGCATAAAGAAAAGTCTCTGGAATCTACTCTCCACATTTCACATTTGGTTTTCTTTTTGTAATGGCATCCAGTGTAAACTTATTTCTGCACAATTTTGCATAATCCAGTAAATCAAAAAACTTCACGGTGCTTTCCATACCTGCATTTTCTGACAGATTTAATGTGAATTAAATGATAAGATTTGGTATTTAATTATTTTATTTAATAACTTTGATAAAACGTAATTTAACTTAAAAGGCTTCAATTCAAGATTAACCATACGAGGCTTCACATTCTGTCCTACCCATGTCCCTTTCCTTTTTCTTACATGCTGTTAGAATATCGTCATGATCCTATTACTTTGAAAGCTCAGCTTCAGGAGGATGAGCTTTTTCCCCTTCTTCTAAAGTTATACTAAAAAGAACAGCAGACATATTATAGGAAAGACTGTTCACAGAAAATCATGTATAGCTGAAATAGAAAGTGGAACAGATGTAAAAGATGACCATTACTTGCAGAATTCTTGAAAGACATGGAGAAGCTACAGGCAGTTCTGCTAAGAAATGAACCTTCAACAATTTCAGACTCAAATATTGAATTCAAGAGCTTTGAGGTAGCATTTGAAATAACAGAACACCTTGACAAACTCTATATTGTTTTGGTTTCAGTTGAGCCTACGAGTATCGAAATTATCTTAAAATTCTTTGAACATTCTATGTTTTCTGAAATTAGTATTCGAAAACGAAAAATAATCAAATTAGTTATCTCTTTTTGATGAAAATTATATCAATTTTGTGTTGGTTACCAACAAAATTTTCTTTTGATAAAGTACTATTTTAATTACTGATAAATTAACTTTATCGAGTTAATTAAAACTCGTTTTAGGACTCCTCAGGAAAATTTTTAGTTTTAATAAAGTTCTAACCGAAAGTCTGTTTCACCTTACTGGAAAAAACATTAATATACTTATAACTAGTTATTCTAAAATTTTAAATTTCTGTTATATTGTTTTTTTTTTTGTTTTTTTTATGGATAATTGATATTAATATCAATATCTAAAATAAAATGTATCAATATCGATACTAAAATTTTCGATATACCAAGAAGTACGTATATTTATTAACTATCTCTAGAGGTTCATCCATAACCCCATTTTGGTATGTGCATATGTATATATATATATATATATATATATATATATATATATATATATATATATATATATATATATATATATATATGTATATATATATATATATATATATATATATATATATATATATATATATATATAAGAAATTAACCAGATAATGGAAAAATTAATAAAGTATAACAAACCATAATGTATGGCATTTATAGACTATGAGAAAGCTTTTTGGATTCTGTCAAAATTTCAGCAGTAAACCAAGCCATTCAAAAATAAAGAATAGAAGAATCTTACGTTAAATTATTTGTAGATATGTATACAAGAAGTGCAGCAATTCTAAAACTATATAAATTGGGAATACCTTAACAACCTAAGATATGCAGATGACATAGTTGTGGTTAGTACTTCCATTCTCATCCTTTACAGACAAAAAAAAAAAAAAAAAAGTCTTCTTTTGTTAAATATGATGCTTTTCCTTTTAATTGATGTATTCTCAATTTTGGTCTCCTTGTCCTTACGAATATCTTTTTATTTTTTTTTTTTTTTTTTTTTTTTTTTTGAATAGTTCTACTAATATTGTTTCATCTCTCTTTGATTTTACCCTCATTTCCAATATTTTCTTCATTTGGCTCTCTTTGATCCTGTTTAGGAACTTTTCTACCGATCTCTTGTGCTGAATCTAATACAAATTTTGTTAAGTTACTATGCATTTCTTCTTTACTTGCTTACTTAGGGGTACTTAATTTGTATTGCTTATATCTTCCCTGCACTGTTAATCAACTAACCTGTATAAACTTGATCATTCATAACGAATATTGTTTGATTTTTTGCGACGTTCTTGCTCGTGACTCCTAGTATTTAAGCTCGATGTGTCTTTAATTAAGTTTCGTTGCATTCACCTCGCCTTTCAGTTATTACCTAACTGGCGCCTCGTATATACTAAACTAAACTTATCCAATCTGTCATGTCTTGCAGGAGAGAGAGACTAATCTGGTAAAAGGAATTTCAAATAAGTAACAACACATTTATCGACATCGTGAGTGGAACACTCCATGGACAGGACGATGTCATAGAGACCGATTACATACCCCCCCCCCCCCCCTCAACCAACTAAGACCAGAAAACTCCAGACAGTGACTGTTAATTGGAGACTGACCATGCATGTAAACTAAGCCACCTCTCAACCTAAACTAGGACCAGCAAACGCCAGACAGTGGCTTCTGATGACGTTATTTACCTCCTCTCCACCACCCAAACTAGAATCAGGGAACTCCAGACCTTGGCTGTTGATTGTTTCATTATTGTACACTAAATAATTATTCAGCTGATACTGAACTCCATGCTGAGTTTCAGTAACGATGTTATCCAGTGTGCCCTGAGTGAGCGTTAACATCCACTCTGCAAGTACCAGGGAGCCCGTGAGTAATTTCATAGTTCCAAATTCACATTCTATATACACAAAAAATGTATGATTTGACACCACGATCATTCACATGGGACAAGTCTTTATGATTTTAAAGCAAAATACATCTCTGTATATTCAATGGGGTCTTGAAAAATGACAGCTATCTTGAATTTTCGCTGACTAGCTGATTTGATCAAAAGAGCAATTCCCAATCAGTAGAGTCCTGTATGTATGCCAATTTTCGTGTTTGTTTCTGGAAATGAAAGATATTCTTGAAAATTTTATCCTATCTTCTCCACACGTTTTACATCGAGATTCTTTTTTACTCCCCAAAAAAACTGAAGATCTCTATCAATAATTGCTTTCTTTATATTCTCTATTGAGAACAGCTCCCTTTATGATCTGCACTTCAACATCTACAACGAAATATAATAAACTTTGCACATAGATACTAAATTTTAGGTCACCTTGCAGTTTCTGGCATATCTTTTCTAGTTTCTATATCAAACCTTTTCCCAAAGATTAGCTGCTAGTTTCAAATCCCTTCAATAGAAAGAATATCATGTAAAATGTTAATGCTGCTTTAAAAAGAATTTCATCATTCGCTAATTTTGAAATAAATTTATGTTAATAGTGGATATTACATGATTTCTGTTATTATGTGGTAATGTATTCCACTAAAAAAGATTATGAAAGCTTCTTCCAGATACTGAATCTTCTTATCATCAATGATTGCTCCCATAACACCGGGGAACCATGATGAACAAGCATAACGTTTTTTTCAGTTTCGGCAAAATTGCTGTTCATAACGGTCGTGCAGGCACTGTTGCTTCTGTTTCTCACGCTACGTAGCATTGCTCGTGGAAATAGCATAAATAGAAAAAGTATACCTGCCTTCAAAAGGAAGGGATTACACTTGATATAAATTCTACTCAAATCCTTTCATAAGAATGAAAAAAAAAATCAGTTTCATCTGTATATTCGATTAATTATGTAAATCTCTGTTGGTGTGATAAAAGCACCGCATTTACACGGGAACTGCTGGCAAAATGGCATGTAACAAGTGTTGTGAATACAAATTCATGTTATTTATTATTCAATTCCGGTACTTTATTCAATAATTGGACGCGTTTGTAACTTTAATGGCACATCAGCTTCAAAGTAATTATCAAAACCCACCGAATTAAACGGAATTTGAACGGTAAATCCCAAATTAGGAAAGTGTCCTTTTAATGTTTGGTTCTGAAACCTCGCATATATTGATGGTGTTAACTCCTGGTTATGGCGACCACCGGCCTTATCAGCTTATGACCGGACTACTGTGAATCAAACTATGACTTCTATCACATAAAGGAAAAGTGTTACCGGAAATTAGGTTACTCAGTAACATAAAGTGAATAAGCATAAGAGAGAGTAGAAATTTGATACACATCAGTTCAAACGAACACAAACGCGCATATATATATATATATATATATATATATATATATATATATATATATATATATATATATATATATATATATATATATATATACATACATACATACATATATATATATATATATATATATATATATATATATATATATATACATATATATATATATATATATATATTATCATTATTATTTGGTAAGCTACAAACCTGGTTGGAAAAGCAAGATGCTAGAAGCCTAAGTGCTCCAACAGGGATGAATAGCCCAGTAAGGAAATAAATAAACGATAAAAAGTAATGAAAAATTAACATGAAATAATTTTTAAAAATTAACAACATTAAAACAATGTTTCATATATAAACTATAAAAAACTTGTGTCTGCCTGTTTAACATAAAAATATTTGCTGCAAGTTTGAACTTTTCACATTCTACTGATTCAACTACTGTATTAGGAACATCATTCCACAACTTGGTCACAACTTGAATAAAACTTCTAGAATACTGTGTAGTATTGAGCCTCGTGATGGAGAGTGCCTAACTATTAGTATTAACTGCATGCCTATTACTATGAACATGATGTAACTGTCCATGAAGATCTGAATGTAAAGGATGGTCAGAAATATAAAAAATCTTTGGCACCGTCGTTCAGTTAGAACGACGGTGCCAGAGATCAATATCTAGATCAGGAATAGGAAATTTAATAGACCGTAAGTTCCTGTCCAACAAATTAACATGAGAATCAGCAGCAGATTACGAGACAGGAAAATAATACTCGAAACAAGGTAGAATGAAAGAATTAAAACACTTCTTCCGAATAGATTGATTACCTAAAATGTTAAAAGACTTTCTCAATTAGCCAATTTTTTTTGTGCAATTGAAGAAGACACACACCTAATGTGTTTCTTAAAAGTAAATTTGCTGTCCAGAATCACACCTAAGTCATACAAAGTTAAAGAACCATTATTAATACTGAGATTAGGAGGCTGAGGGGCAACTGCCCTTGGCCTACTTATAATCATACTTTGATTTTTGTTAGGATTCAACTTTATACCCCATAATTTGCATCATGCACTAACTTTAGCTAGATCTTTATTAAGGGATTCAGCAAACCCAGATCTACATTCAGAAGATGGAATTGATGCAAAGAGGGTAGCAGCATCTGCATATGTCATGTGAGTATAGTATGGACAGTAATGGGCTAAGAACACTACCCTGAGGAATACCAGATATCACATTCCTATTCTCACTATGATCCCCATCAACAACTCTTTGTGATCTATTACTTGAAAATTTAGTAATGATGCTAAGAAACGACCCACCCACTCCCAACTATTTAAGTATGACAACAAGTGCCTCTTAATTAACACAGCCAAAGATAGCACTAAAATCAAGGCCAATCATACGAACCTCCTGACCACAATCAAGGATTTTCTGTACAGCAATGGAGACTGTAAGAAGGGCATCACATGGTCCAAGACCTTTACGAAAACCAAATTGCAAACTAGGGAATAGAGGATTACCTCCAACAAACCTATTAAGGTGTTTTGCCACAAGACGTTCAAAATCTTTAGATATGAGAGTTACGTAAATTGGGTGGTAATCAGTTGGACTTGAGCTACCATAAACTCATTTATATAGTGGATTAACACTACTAATTTTCGAGCAAGTGCTAAAAGAACCTGTTCTTGCTAACTTGTGCAAAACCTGCAGTCTGCATCAACACCCATAAATCGAGCTTTAATTTCAAGAGATCGAAAAGCTAAACTAGTTAGTTTAGCCTCAGGAAAACAGGAATGAGGAAGTTTGAGTTTCTCATCACTCTGTTTACTGTCAAACACATCAGCCAAAAGGGTTGCCTTTTCCTTTCGACACTATATTTAGAGGTGTGAGTGCATTTATATGTGTGTGTACCTATTGCCTTTTCCAACTGCCAAGTAACAAATGCCCTGCTTAGGACATCACAAGAACGATATATTTTAAAAGGGTGACCATTGGCCTGTCTTTTCCTTGTAATCGAATGGGTGGTCCTCTTGCAAACAAAAAAGGAAGTAAGTAAATAAAACCAAATTAATAGAAACAAGTTTTGTAAGGTTGCTTTCAAATATCTGTGGGTGTGGTGCTAGAGAGAATAAATTACCACGGTCATTGGATTTGAGGAGTGTGAATGTATACTGTGATGCTTAAGAGTGTCAAGCATCTGAAGGGATAAGAAAGATTATGGCTGGTTTTGTGATATTTTGAGTCAGGCAAAGGTAAGAAGTTTAGGTCAAGAGCAATATTAGTGATTGCTAGAACAAAAATTATAACCAAAAAGCTCATCTGGTTCAGACATGCCAAATGAAAAGAGTGAAACAGAATGTAGAAGATTCGGAATATTGCTAGACTGTATTCAGTAAGAAAGGCAGTTATGCTAAGTGGTTTATTTGCAAATGTGCTGTCCGTGATATAGAGACAATTTATACTTATATTTTTGGAGTGATTATAAGATTATAAGATTTTTCTGTGTTTTCTTTCATCAGCAGGTTATTGCTTATGATGATGGGTTTAGCGGGAGTGGGATGTAATATCAGAAAAAAAACATATTTCTTATTCTAATTGTTGAAGATAAGTTTAAGAGGAAGAAAGTAATGTCAGATTGTATATTAATGAAGCATATAAATTATTAAAAAGCTATTGGCGTAAGGTTGAAAGAGAGAGGGTTATTGATTTTAAAAAATACTGTGTAAAAATATTCAGCATTGGCTTGGGAGTTTGAAAAAAAAAAGGAAAGGAGAGTTTCTTGCAGGGAGATTATGGTTTAGGAATGAGCTTGGTTGACGATGCAAAATGCAAAGCTCGCATAAGAAATTTGTTTTGATTATATGCTGTAGGTGCAGAGGGAGGATAAACAAAACCGTTACATGGTGAGATAATTAAATAAGAGGATTAATGTCGAAAATCTAATCAATGTACATGCAGGATAGAAGAAAAGGTCGTATGAAGATAGATACGACGATAAGGTATTCATGGATAGAGAGAGAGAGAGAGAGAGAGAGAGAGAGAGAGAGAGAGAGAGAGAGAGAGAGAGAGAGAGGAGGAGGAGGAGGAGGAGGATTGTTATAGGGAAGAAAATACAGAGAGAAAATGGGTCATAGAATAAAATATGTAAATAGAGATACATTTTAAAAAGAAAACATTTATATCTTTATATAAAAATATGAAAAGATTTTGAGTAGGAAGGATGGAGGATTGGCAGAGCAGAATGATGAAAGATAGGAAACGTCAATTGTAAATCTGTAGATAGCTGTGGAAGTGACTTTCACCGATCTAAGAAGGTCTATTGAAAATTTGCAAAATCAAAATGTTCAAAGAATTTATGGATATAACAAGGGGATGCCGTTATGGGGAATTAAATGTGTACTCGAGTAGCTGACGGGTTCCTAAGGGATGGGTGATACAGATACTTGTTCTACTGTATAAGGTTGAAGGTAATAGATTAGAAAGTAAATATTTTAAAAGCAGAATATTACTATTTATGCATGAAATATTCTATTGATGGTCTATTCATAAGAGAGTAAAGTAGATAAAGGATGGATTGATAAGCGAAGACCAAAGTGGGGTGAGGAAAAGAAAAGTTTGTGGAACAAGTCTTCGGAAATTAACTCGAAAATTCAAGGATGAAATAATTCGAACCTATGTACAAGTAACTAGTTTGATGTGAAATTGGTCAACGATATTTAAATTGAAGTTTTTTTAGTATGTTAATTGGTTTATTAATAAGAAAAAATAAATATATGATCCAAAATGTTGATGCAAAATTGTTGAATAAGAAAAGAGGTAATTTTTTGTAGGATGTAATGGCTGATGCGTATAGATAGATCCAGTATTAGTTGGTAATTCATTATATTACTCTGATTATTATCAGAATGTGCGAACATTCATTTTTAATCTTCCTACAAAATCTAACAACTGTCAACGTCTGCACCTACAGAATATATACATACATACACAAAGACACAAGCAAAGAAGAATAATTTACGCTAGAAGCTAATTGAATTTTAACTAACAGTTATAAGGAGCAGGGACATTGCTATACAAACGCTTCTAATGTTTAACAGTTAACTGCATGAAAAGTTACTGGTCCTGTCAATCATGACAGCGTAGCATCTCAACACATTGTGAATGTTGATTCAAAGCGAGATGAGTTTCATGCGCCATTTCTAAGAGACCAGGAACCAATAATGTTTTCAAGGGTTTTCGTTTCATGATTTTTGTCGAAAATGGATATTATCTTGTGATTTCTAACTTATAATTAAGGTCGTTTGAGAAAAGAAATCGTAATCTTGTGCAATTTTAACTGCATGATAAAGAACATGTGAGGCTGTTGGCATCGATATAGGAAAACGTTCTTGCCTCGGAAGAGTGGAACAAATCACAAACATCTGGTACTAGTAATATTATCTTTGTTAATTTAGGGGGAGAAAAGTTGTAATTAATACCAAATGTTTGACAACATTTAATAAATTACTTTGTAGGTTTGAAAGACACTTTTGAGATGTAGGTAAGACTAAGAATAAGCAAACATTCAGAAACAAGTTTGAGAATAGTGTAATGTATAGTACAAGGATAATGAGCAGGGATACATTTTAATGTCAGCTACACTTTTTCTTATTGCTTTTTTATTACCCTTTTAATGCTGACTGAAACACCACTTAATCCTTTGATAGTAATATAATTTTCATACTGTATTCAGACACTGTGTCAAGTAGCATCTGTGTAACACCAGAAAAAAAAAATTAAACTCATATCTATTATCAATGTTATCTTGCATATAACTCATTGTAAATGTTCCTAATATAGAAACATGAATAAAGAATCTGGAAATGTGATGACAAAGAGAAGCTGTAAAGACTAAGAGAATTTAAAGGCGTTTGTAAGAAAAAAATAAGTAGATATTAGCAATAGTAGGAAACAAATAAAATGAGAAATTATAGGATACAGATTTGAAGTAAGTGTGACGGGCCGAGAGAAGGTTGTGACTCAAAGACACAAGCTGAGTTTATTGTAGAACACTCTCCTTTATATACAAAATCTCAAAGCAACAAGAATTTTCATGTTAAAAAATCGACACTATTACAGAGGAGAAAAGCAGACAAAATTTTTCAGGTTCTTTTTAGTGCGAGGGGGGAGCGAAGATACAAGCACAAAATGAACTATGTACGATCGTGTGACACATGGTTGGTGCATGGCTCCCCCCTAAAAATGACATACTGAACATGTTAAATAGGGCACCCTGAATCTGGAGAGGTAGTAGTAAAAAACTGTGTCGATTAGTGGCAGTGAGTGGCTGTAGAAGTCGCTGGTTGGGACGCGAGCGAGTGGTGGATGATGGGTGGCTTTGTCACTGCTCCGGCTCGTCACGGGGTAGGCGTGTATGTCCTACGGCATTCATAGGCGTGTGTGTCCTACGGCATTCATAGGCCTATGGCATTTATAGGCATGTGTGTCCTACGGCATTCATAGGCGAGTGTGTCCTACGGCATTCATAGGCGTGTGTGTCCTACGGCATTCACATCAGCTTTGGTTGAAGTTGAATAGGTGTCCTCTTCGTCAGGAGTGGAGGGGTTGATGGAGGTTTTGAAAGTCATGAAGTGGTTGTCCATAAGGGCGTCGGCTTTGGTCATCAAGTCCTTTAAGGGTAAAATATCGACATCGGGTATGGCAGTGCGTACAGGTTTGGGTAAACGGCTTACCCAAAGGGCATGAAGTAGGTTCACATCACGAGGAGAGCCATCCATGGCAGGTTGCAGGCGAGTGATACTGGTCATTTTCCCGAGGTTGAGCAAAGCCCTTTGGTCCCCCAACGGTTGCTGAGAGAGCTGAAAAAGCTTTGCTATACGGGCGGCTGGCGACAGCGAGTACTGCTGCAGAAGGTATGCGTTGACGGCGTCATAGTAACGGTGAAAGGCGGAGGGGGGCGGGGGGAGGCGGAAGGAGCGAGTCACTCCGGGGTCACCAATGTGACGGGGTAGGAGAAGGTTGTGACTCAAAGACAGTATGAAAGCAACTGAGTAAGTTTATTGTAGAACACTCTCCTCTATATAAAAAAATCTCAAAGCAACAAGAATTTTCATCTTCAAAAATCGACACTGTTACAGAGGAGAAAAGCAGACATGATTTTTCAGGTTCTTTTTAGTGCGAGGGGAGAGCGAAGATACAAGCACAAAATGAACTATGTACGATCGTGTGACACACGGTTGGTACATAAGAAAGAAAAAGGGATCAATTCGGTAGATTTAGAAAAGATGAAAGCCTAGCTGAAATCCATGAAAGGAACGTTAGACCTGTTTTTTTTTTTTTTTTTTTTTTTTTTTTTTATCAGAGTTGTGATATAGGACAAGAATAAAAGAAAGAAAAAGCTTTTGAAATCTTATTGTTTGTATACTTCGCACAGAGAAAAGAAGTCTAAGAAAGTTAAGTATATAGGAATAAACACTGTAAAAGGTTAACATTGATAGATGAGATATATCTAAGTGTCTTAATGAAGATTGATTTTTTGAAGAGAATATAGGATTACGGGTGGATGAGAAGAGTCTATATTCCAATGTGAAGGAAGACGAAAATATATAGCTTTTTGAGGTGAGTGACACGCTGCGTTTATTATAAGATCAAAGAGCTAACGATCTGTTCTTTTTTTCTCTTTTGTAGATGCTGATAGAAGGCCATTAATATACCTAAATTTGGCTACGCTTGAGGATTATCTTTGCTTTCATAATAAAAAAATGAACATGGCAGCGAATGTTGCTTTACTATTCTCAGAAGCCATCTCCCTGCCTGACGATTGCTGGACTGGGGTTCGAGTTTCACTCAAACTCTGTTTCTTTAGTGTCTGTAACCTCACCATCCTTGTGAGCTAAGGAATGGGGTTTGGAAGAGCATATGTGTCTACCTGCTGAGTCCTCAGCAGCCATTGCCTTGTCATCCCTAGTCCTAGCTTTGGTGGAGAGGGGACTGGAGCGCTGATCATATATATGTATAAGGTCAGTCTTTAAGGAATTGTCCTGCTGGCTTAGATAATGTGACTGTCCCTTTGTCATTCATGGGTGACATTTAATCCTAAGGACACACCGAAACCAGTAATACTACTGATTATCCAGGACTAACAAGGATAACCCCGGACCGTCAGGACTATGATCCGAAGTGGTCCAGGTCGATTTGCAAAAAAAAGGTAGTCTACTATAAAATTTTGTTTCCTTGAGAGAGAGAGAGAGAGAGAGAGAGAGAGAGAGAGAGAGAGAGAGAGAGAGAGAGAGAGAAAGATTTATGCTAATATGCACTAACACCGAACATATGTAAAAGATAAATTAAATAAATTCACACTGACGTATAAATTTCATGATAAATATTCAAACAACAAACACAATGTTGATATTTTAACACCTATAAGTAAATAAAACTGATACATATTACTTGGTCTATAATGCTAGGTATTTGAGAATAAAAAAAATACAGGATACAAAACATACAATCAAATAATGTTTTGCTTTCTTTTTATAGTTTCTTTTATTACGTGTATGTGTGTGCGTGTTTGTGTCGGTTGCATAATCTCAAATTGTCATTTACTGTGACATGTTACCCTTTTTTTTATTATTCTTTTATATCATACCTTTATTCATCATTTAATTTCTACATATATGGTACTACGTTCTACCCCGGACGTTCAGGTTCACCCCGGATGTTTTTGACATGCAAAAATCATCCGGAGTGACCTCCTGGACAATCACGGACCTTCCTGGACTACAAAGGACTGTCAAGATGCCCCTACGGATGTTTCCCGGGATCGCCTCGGATCAGGTCCTAGACGGTCCGGGATAATCCGAGAGGTCAGTGTGGCCTTATCATTACACATTTATTCATGGCTAATACAGTACTTTCATTTTACTCAAAAACCCTTGAAGGATTCTTCCTACACACTTTGTAAGACCCTTGATCTCGCTCCTAATCGTTTGTAAAAAGAATGGCCAACACATTGGGGAGTCTTACTATAGGGCTACTATTCAATCTGTTTAGGAGGATTACCGCGTAGATGCTTAAACAGTGTATTATACATGGTTTCTAGTCAGTATTCCTACTGTCTTTTTGAATAGTGTAAAAGGAATCACCGCTATATACATCACTATACTCAGCACTAGTTTTATTCGTTAGTTTCCATCATACTCTTCATTTTGTATGTGTGAAAGCAAACGTAAAATCGATGAGTATAAAACAATACTTTAGCGAAAATATATTGAATCGAGTAATGGATGAAAAGTTTAGCTTTACTAATAATTGAGGAATATCTCTCTCTCTATCTCTCTCTCTCTCTCTCTCTCTCTCTCTCTCTCTCTCTCTCTCTCTCTCTCTCTCTCTCTTTTACCATCTTTTTCATTCTGTTAGGAGACTTTGTTACTGTAAATATGTCAATATATTCCTTCAGTGTTAATATATCATGACAAAATTTATTATCACAGGAAAGCCATTAAATCTTAATTCAAACTCATAGTTAGACCCACTTCGCAAAATAAGTTCTTTCGAATAAACCATATCCATTATTTTGTAATGCTCTGTTTTCTTAAACTATTTTCCTATAGACCACGATTGTTTGGATGTTGGCCCATCTCTTTTATGCAGCAGCTTCAGGTAATTCTAGTCTTGTTTTGAAGGTCTATTGGCATAAATTGATACTCAGATTGTTGTTTTGTGATCCATGAGAGACGCCGGAATAGAAAGAAGCATTACAACATATGTCGATTCAGATGGATTCTCTATCATTCAACAAAATTCTGCAAGAGGCTGATATTGATTTTTTACATTCTATCTCAAAATAGGATTTTTAGTCTATGCCTTTTCAAATGTTCTCATTTTCTTGTCCAAATCAGCAATCATATCATATCAGTGCCTTTCTTTTAAAATAACTTCTCCATGCATGATTCAGCCAATTATATTTAATTCTTTTATCATTTATTCAGTCATAACTCCTCATATAGTTTATTTATTTCCTTGTTTCATTTCCTCACTTGGCTACTTTTCCCTGTCGGAGCCCTTGACCTTATACCATCCTGCTTTTCCAATTAGAGTTATAACTTAGCTAGTAATAATAATAATAATAATAATAATAATAATAATAATAATACGTATACCAAGGCACTTCCCCCTATTTTGGGAGGAAGCCGACATCAAACAAATGAAAAAAAGGGGCCCTTCCTCTTTACGTTCCTTCCAGCCTGACAAGGGACACAACCGTGTTCAGCTGGTACTGGTAGGGTGCCACAGCTCACCCTCCCCCGATATCCACCGCAGATAAAGCTTCATAACGCTGAATCCCTAATGCTGTCACCTCCACGGTCATCCAAGGCAACCGGAGGAAGCAGCAGGGTCTACTGGAACTGCGTCACAATCGCTCGCCATTCATTCCTATTTCTAGCATGCTCTCTTGCCTCTCTCATATCTATCCTCCTATCACCCAGAGCTTTCTTCACTCCATCCATCCACCCAAACCTTGGCCTTCCTTTTGTACTTCTTCCATCAACTCTTGCATTCATCCCCTTCTTTAGCAAAGCGCCAATTTCCATTCTCTCAATATGGTCAAACCACCTCAACACAATCATATCCACTCTAGCTGCTAACTCATCTTTTACACCTGTTCTCACCCTCACTACTTCATTCCTAGCCCTATCTACTCGAGATACACCAGCCATACTCCTCAGACACTTCATCTCCAATACATTCAATTTCTGTCTCTCCGTCACTTTCATTCCCCACAACTCTGATCCATACATCACAGTTGGTACAATCACTTTCTCATACAGAACTCTCTTTACATTCATGCCCAACCCTCTATTCTTTACCACTCCCTTCACTGCCCCCCAACACTTTGCATCCTACATTCACTCTCTGACGTACATCTGCTTCTACTCCACCATTTTCTGTAACATCAGACCCCAAGTATTTATACTGATTCACCTCAAGTAACTCTCCATTTAACATGACATTCAACCTCGCACCACCTTCCCTTCTCGTACATCTCATAACCTTACTCTTACCCACATTAACTCTCAACTTCCTTCTCTCACATACCCTTCCAAATTCTGTCACTAATCGGCCAAGCTTCTCTTCTGAGTCTGCAACCAGCACAGTATCATACGCAAACAACAACTGATTTACCTCCCATTCATGATCATTCTCGTCTACCAGTTTCAATCCTCATCCAAGCACTCGAGCATTCACCTCTCTCACCACTCCATCAACATACAAGTTAAATAACCATAGTGACATCACACATCCCTGTCTCAGACCACACTCACCGGAAACCAATCGCTCACCTCATTTCCTATCCTAACACACGCTTTACTACCTTTGTAGAAACTTTTCACTGCTTGCAACAACCTTCCACCAATTCTATATAACCTCATCACATCCCACATCACATCCCTATCAACTCTATCATACACTTTCTCCAGATCCATAAACACAACATACATCTCTTTACCCTTTGCTAAATATTTCTCGCATATCTGCCTAACTGTAAAAATCTGATTCATACATCCCCTACCTCTTCTAAAATAACCCTGTATTTAGAGGACTGCATTCTCTGTTTTATCCTTGATTCTCTACCATACACTTTTCCAACCACACTCGACAAACTAATACCCTTTGAATTGCAACACTCATGCACATCTCCTTTACCCTTATATAGTGGTATAATGCATGCATAAACCCAATCTCCTGGTACCATTGACAACACAAAACACATATCAAATAATCTCACCAACCATTCAAGTACAGTCCCACCCACTTCTTTCAACATCTCAGCTATCACACCATCCATAACAGGTGCTTTTCCTACTCTCGTTTCATCTATTCCTCTCCTCACTTCCTCTCTTGTAATCTCTCTCTCATTCTCATCTCCCATCACTGGTACCTCAACACCTGCAACAGCCATTATATCTGCCTCCCTATTATCCTCAACATTCAGTAAACTTTCAAAAAATTCCGCCTACCTTTTCCTTGCCTCCTCTCCTTTTAACAACCTTCCCTTTCCATCTTTCACTACCTCTTCAATTCTCGAACCATAATAATAATAATAATAATAATAATAATAATAATAATAGTAATAATAATAATAATAATAATAATAATAATAATAATAATAATAATAATAATAATAATAATAATAATTATGGCTCTTAAGTACTCTATCTTCAAGATCAGTTTTCTCCTTCCGACTACTTTCTCTAAAACTAGTAATGCTCTTTTAAAATTTATCAATAAACTATAACAATAACAATAACAATAAATACTTTTTTTATGAAAATACAACTACAATAAACTATTTACAATGATTACATAATTTCTTCTCTGTTACAAAAATAAAAATATGAAATTAGATAAAATCTATTTCTTTTTTAGACATATACATATAAAACTAGATTTAATGCAAAGTTTAAACGTTCATGAATATTACTTGAAAATCTCAATATAATTTACAACCTTTGCAGCTTAAATTTTCTTTTCATAAACATCTTTATAACCTGGACACTTTTATTGTTTTCATAACACATCATAGACAATACAAATAACCATTGATCAGTACAATGGCAGCATTTCGTGGTTTTATCACTCCTTCCAAGGAACACCAGAGAATACTCCATTAGCAAAGCACTTGAAGTAAATATCTGTCTTTTTTTTTTACTTAACACATAGTTTAAATTCCTATTACTTGTATGAATTTGTAACCTTATACGTATTTAACTGACTTAAATCCACATACTTAGTAAATTCTATCATTATTGGGCTCATACAAGAATGGGAACGATGAAGATATTGGATATGGCTCCATTATTAACTCCGCTTCTGTCTTAGGAGGTTCTAGTATGCACTATTAGGTGAAAATTAAAACTTTTCATTCTAAACGCTTGTACCGAAACCCCAGTCTTTAATCCATACTTCCATAAACAACCCTCTCTTTCTTGTTTCATGTCATCCAACCTATTATAGATGACTCTTTCACAGCCTTTATCACTCTCCCTCCTTGATCAGGATTTTTATTTCATTCCTTGTACTTGTTATTTGATTTAGTTTAACAGCATAAGGAAAAACATCGTGTCGGTAATATGGTAGCCTACTTATTGATTTTCCATTCTATCCGCTCTCATAGAAAAATTCCTGGATGCCATGTTATTTGTATGTATGTGAGCTGAAAGACATTTAGTCACGTAAGTTGTTCTTATAACAATAAGACTGAATCTGATTTGTTCTAGAGTCTCAACAATAGATAACCGAAATTCCGATACGAAAGATTCATCAAACAAACTCACTTTTTTGTCAGCAACATCATTTGTCTTTATATTTTTTCAAGAACACAAAACAAACATTATCTGAAGATATCCATCATGACAATATGTTTTTTTATTATTTGGTATTTTTTTCCAGGTATAAAATGTAAAGCAATTATAATGGGCAGAGAATCGGCTGATATATCAAAAACGCTTGCCACTTATGAAGAGGAATAGTATTCTCAGACTTTGGTTAGCGACGCTTTTCCCCTTGATTGGCACCTATCTGAACAACAATTACCCACGAGCCCAACGAATTTGCTAGATTAAGTCTGTATTTTAGAGGTGTCAAATGTTTTTGGTTTGCTTCTATTCATCTGGCATTTTTTCATATATTTAAATTCATTCTTATTTGTCAGTAAGCTATCTATATATTCTTGCTTAGACTTAAGTATTGGTTGTGTATTTATTTTGTCATAAGCAGATGATCCTCTTGCTCTAGAGTAGGCTACAATTGGTCAATATAAAATTCAATAATTGTAATATTTATCATTGTTATTTTGGGGTCGGCTGTGTATGTCAACATTACAATATAGCTATATCTAATATGACTTTTCACATATCTACAAAAGGCGAGTTAAGGATAGGCTGTGTGATAATGTATTTATAATTTGCAGAAATAATTTATAGAATATGTGAAAGATATAATCTAGACCACTCATCCAAAATAGGACTTGTACCTAAGACCTGTGCAAGCGAGCCATTAGGAGGTGACTAAGAGACGAGTTAAATATAACTAACTTTATTTGGACGGAACATAGAATATGTACAACTGGTTCCAGTTAAAAACGACACAAAAATTCAAACATAATGATGCAAGCACATACAAGAAGAAACAAGTTATCAGTGCGAGGGAAGAGCGATAATGACAGTATAAAAAATAACAGGAATATCCTTACAGTGTAGGAGCGGGTATGATACACATACGGTACATGGCCCCCCGTTAAAAAAGACATACATGTAGAATAGGATGCCCTACGCTTGCGAGTCATATTGTAGGCTGGTCATCTGGCAGGAGATATTCAGGTTTTGGATGATCAATTGAGACCCAGTCTTCTTTGCCTCCCAAGTTGAAGAGGAATGCTTTCGACGTATGACGGATCACAAGGAAAGGGCCCGTGTAAGGGGGCGTTAACGGAGGCTTGCTAGTGTCGTTGTGCAGGAAGCCGTGCGTTGCCGAGTACAGATCTGTCGATATGTGTTGCTTAGCGGGGGACTTGTAAGTCTGGCTGCATGGTGTGAATTTTTCCACAACATGATGCAGGTGCTGGAGATTGTCGGAAGAGGTTGCAGGCTGGAGAAAGTACGGCAAGGACGACATTGCCATAAACCATTTCTGCTGCCGAAAAATCAAAGGAATCTTTAGGAGTAGTCCTTAGTCCCAGTAGGACTAAGGAAAGGAGACAAGTGGAGAGGTTGATGACGCTATACAGGCAAGGATGTACTTGTGATGTAGGTATGGGACCTACAACATCAACATGAATGTGGGTAAAGTGCCGCTGAGGTTAAGGAAAGGGGCCGACTCCTGAATCCATGTGTTGATGTACTTTTGAAGGACAGGTGTGGACCCAATCCTCTGGTTTAGGTCTACCAGTACTCATGTCACAGAGAAGGGTGGCATTAGAGTCGTCGAGATGGACGTCCTCACAACGGAGGAATGTGCAGGATGTCCTACAAGCTTAGTACTCTGGATCTTTTCGTTGGGGTTCTGTGTAGACATTGTAATCCAATCCCAGGTGAATGTCAGCCAATATGTTCCTTGACAGGTCATTAGCTACAGGATTCATTTTCCCAGGGACATGCTGAACGGTACAATTGTATTCAGCCACAGCAGAGAAATGTAGGCGTTGACAGGCAGCCCAGGCGTCTGACTGGTGAGTGAAGGCGTGCACCAGAGCCTTGTGGTCCATGTGAATTACGAAGGGCACACCTTCCAAGAAGTGGCAAAAGTGACGGACAGCCAAGTGCACCGCCAGCAATCGCGGTCAAAGTTAGATTCACTGGATTCTGCCTTGGATAGATTTCTACTGAAGAAGGCAAATTGATGAGGCAAACCATTGACCAACTGCTCGAGGACTACCCCAATAGCAAAGTCGGTGATGTCAGTGGGGAGAAGGAGAAGTGCATGTGCACATTACAGTAAGAACAGCCACAGTTGATAAAGCGTTCTTTGCATTGCAGAAGGGCACTTCTTGAAGGATACCCACTTCAGGTCTCTTAGAAGGGGGTAGGCAAGAGTGGCAACCATGGCTGGCAGTGCTTTGAAGGTCAAGGGCGTGGGGAAATTATGAACAGTTGCTACCTTCTGGAGTGATACGGTGCCTTAAGAACAATACTTCATTGGCGCCGAAGGTATACTTGTCATACTGGACTACTAGGCTGTTCTTTTGTAGAACATAAGTATGTCATCCATGTAACTTACACAGAAGGGGTGGTCCCCTAAGATGCCCTCCATGAGACGTTGAAAAGCAGCCTCAGTATTACGAAGGCTAAAACAGGAGTAATTGAAGGTGTATGTATTGAAGGTGTATGTATTGAAGGTGTGGTGATGGCATTTTGGGTAAGTCTTCTGGGTTCATAGGAACCTGTTAATACCCCTTCAGGGTGTCGAACGTGGAGAAAAACTTCACTTTCTGCAAGTAGGAGGTCACGTCAACAATGTTTGGGAGTGGGTAGTGATCCGGTTCTGTGTATATGTTCTGGTGCCCGTAATCCCAACATGAACGCAGAGAACCATCTTTCCTTAGAACAATGTGTAAGAATGACGACCACAGGCTTTATGCCTTTTGGCAAAGGGCCATTTTTTCCATTTCGGCGAATGTTTCTTTAGCGGCAGCCAAACTATATGGTTCCAGACATCTGAGTCTTGCAAACACTGGGGGCCCTGTCTTCTTGATATTGTGATAAGTTCTGTGTTTGGCAGGGACCAAGGCTGTTGCACGAAGATCTGAACGAAAAACTTCGGGTACTATGTAAGGAGGTGGGTGTAGGCATCCGTTGGTGCACTGATGTAGAGAGCGAGATCAAGGGGGTAGGTTGGAGAGGCGTCGAGGATTATGAATTCACATTTACTAACCGTCGGTGAGCTACATCAATCATGAGGTGGAAGCTTGAGAGGAAATCTACACCGAGGATTGGCAATGTGACATCAGCAACAGGAAACTTCCAAATATGTTTGGCGCTTTCAAATGATAATGTGAGGATTTCATAACTGGGGGTGGGTATCACAGATCTATTTGTAACTAACAGGCGGATGTCAGCCGACTTAGATAGACTACATCATCTCTTGGAGAGTGGCCTTGGTAAAAGAGAACTGTAATCAACTGTTTCTACCAAAAATCACACACCTGTACCAGTGTCATGTAAAAAGAAAATATCAGTACCAGAGGAGGCCACCGCTGCAAGTGATAGCCTGCTTACACGTTTTTGGGCCACTGACAGCTATTTGCACATTTATTTGCAGCAGCCCAGAATTTGGAGAGGTAGTAACATAACTGCGGCTGATGGGGGTCAATAAATGGTTCGAGAGGTCAGTAGTTGGGGCGTAAGCAAGGGGTGGTATATGTGAGTGGCAAGCGGCTTTGTTGCCGATCTGGCACATCAAAGGATGGGCAGCGGTATCCTACCTCATTCACATCAGTTTTGGTCCATGTTGAATTGTTTTCCACTTCGTCAGGAGTAGAGGCGTTGATAGAGATCTGGAAGGTGGTGAAGTGGATGTCCATAGGGGCGTCAACTTTGGTCATAAGGTCATTCAAGGGCGAAATATCGACACTGAGGATGGCAGCACACACAGGTTTGGATAGGTCCCCTACCCAAAGGGCATGAAGTAGATTAATTTCATGCAGAGTGCTGTCTACAGCATGTTGCAGGCGAACAATACTGGTCATTTCTCTGAGGGCGAGCGAAGCATTTTGGTCCCCCCAACGATTGTTGAGAGAGCTGAAAAAGTTTCCCTATGTGGGCCTCCAGTGATGGTGAGTGCCACTCCAGGAGGTATGATTTGAAGTTTTCGTAAGTTATGCGGGTGCCCTCTTGCTTGCAGAGCCAATCGCAGATTTCCAGGAAAGTGTCCCCAGAAATCACCGTGAGAACGTAATCTGCTTTGGTGCTTGACCGAGTCACACCCTTGATGCGAAACTGGATTTCAGCATACTAGAACCAGGCGAACTTTTCTCTGCTTGCAAAGGGCGGTAGTTTCATTGAAGTAGCGCCTGCTGAAGAGGCAGGTTCGGGGGCCGGCATTTTAAAACCATAAGGCACAGTCATGAGGTGTATGCTGGAGGAGCGGTCAATATGCTGGTCACCAATGGAGGTGACTGACAGACAAGTCGAATACAACTAACTTTATTTGAATGAACCATGAGAATATATACTATCCGTTCCGGTCAAGAATAGCACAAAAACTCAAACACAATGATGCAAGCATATACAGGCATAAACAGATAATCAGGTTGTTTGTTTTCAGTGCTAGAGTGTGGACGTGTTGTGTCGAGCTCTGCTATTCTTGCCCTGAGTCATGTTTTAGCTTTGTGTTTCTCATTTAGAATATCATTGAAAAGATATTAGTTAGTCTTATGGAGAAACTTAAGTGATAAGAAACAGAACACCATGTCTGCTCCTAACTATGTCTGTTTTAAATGTAATGAAATGGATGGAGAACGGAAAAAATGGATAGTGTGTAAATGTAAAAGACTCTACCATAAGAGATGTGTGAATATAGTGACAGTCATCAGTGAGATTGACCGGAATAACCTAGATTGGTTATGCCTTCACTGCGTACGTGAAGCCAGACAAAACAATTTAGTATTATCAAAATTAAAGGATGATGTAAACATGAGTAATCTGGCCCTGAATGAACAAGATGCGAAAATAGATGACTTGGAAAAAAAAACTTGCAGACCTTGGTGCAGATGCAGCAAATTCCACCCAGATCACCGACCTCACTGAGAAAGTTAACATTCTTGTCATGAATATGGAATCAATTAAAGCAACACTTCAAACATTCATAGACCCAAAACCGGAGAAACCAACATTTGCTGACAAAGTTAAGGAAAATAATCTGTTGATAATTAAATCAACTAATACAAGAACTAAAATTACTGAAAGAAAGCGTGAGGTTGTACAAGCACTTAAAGACATTCCTATACTTAACATGAGGTCAATTACGAATGGAAATGTTGTTTTAAACTTTGCAAACAATATGATCAGAGAAGAGGCGGCAAACAAAATTCAGACATTGGTGGCTGACACTGAAACGAGAAAAATCGGAACACTAAAACCCAAAATAATGATATGCAATGTATACAATGATGAAGATGATGTAGTAAATGCTTTGATTCAAAGGAATAGCTGCCTGGACCATATCCAAAATATAGAAGTTAAGATAAGTGTAGTCCTGAAGAAAAATGCCTCAGGGGGGACCACCCAACATGTGTGAAATGTGATCCTGAAGTTCGGAGGGGTATTCAGGATAATGGGGACAAAGTTTCGTTACGATGGGGTATCTATAGCATACGTGATAGGTACCACGTGATCACCTGCTACCACTGTCAGAGGTATGAACATTTTGAAAAAGATTGCAAGTCTAAGAATGAAGATAAATTCTGCGGGAAATGTTCAGAGAGACACTCCACTAGGGAGTGTAATTCGGAAGTGTGAAAGTGTATAAACTTCACAAAGTTAAACAGACCAAGTGACCATACAGTAAATTCTAGAGACTGTAATGCTTTAGAATTGGAATTGAAAAGACTAGCGGAAAATATTGATCCTGGTTACTAGGGATGTCATAAACTGTGGCTATGTAAATATACAATCTGTAGGTAATAAGACTGTTCAAATTCGAGAATTGATAAACGAGAAATATTTAGATATACTAGCATTATCTGAAACATGGATAAATAACTTGGACAAGGCAAAGATCACTGAAATGATACCCCCACACATGCATTCTTTCAAATACCGAGAGAATGTATGTCTGGTGGGGGTGTCGGACTCGTTATTCATAAAAGTTACTCAAATCTCAAAACATTAAAAAGAATTAGTGTAACAAGCTTTGAATATACAGAAATAAGATTTACGCCAAAAATAGAAGAATATCCTTTGTAACAATCTACAAACCTCCTAGAACAAACTCAAGTATATTTTTTGAAGTATTCGGTGCTCCCATTGAGATGATTATCATGGAGAAAAACGAATTAGTTAGCTTTGGAGACTTCCATTTTTGGATGGATGAAGCATCAAATCCTGACACTTTGACATTTATTGAATTACTAGAATCATATCGACTAGTGAATAATGTCGACTGCACAACTACTTTAACTGGGCATACGCTAAACTTAGTTCTAAGTGATGTCATAAATAATATTGTATCTGATGTAAAAGTCGAAGAGAAATCTTCTATCTCCCCTGTACACAAACTTATTACGTTTAGTCTACCTCTACAGATACATGCATTAGTAAAGAAGATAAACTTTAGACATAAATCAAATTTTTCTCCTACCGTATTTATTGAAGAAGTTACAAAGAAAATAAATGATGCTATCAACATTCCCTGTGATCATGATGACCAAGCTAAGTGTGCTAACTGTCTTATGACCACTTATGATAGAGTGAGTAAAAGTGAATATGATACCATGTGCCCACTGATGGAAAAGACTATAACCGTAAAAGACAAATCTCCTTGGTTTGATGGAGAGACTTTGGTAAAAAAGAGGGAAAAACAACCTAAAGAAAGAAAGTGGAATAGGTTAAAAACTGAAAGTACTTGGGTAGAATACAAAACTGCTATGCGTCAATATAACTACCTACTAAAAAGGAAAAGAAAGTGAATACTATAAGAGAATAATCCTCGAAGCAGCATCATACATAAATAAGTTATATCGTCTCCTGAAGGGTTTAATGGGAAATGTAAAAGAAAAGAAGCTACCTGATGGATACATTGACCAGGAACTAGCAAATAATTTTCTAGTATTCTTTGAAAATAAAATTGAAAATATAACCAGGTCATTTGTAAATACTCAACATCAGATTAATGATACACCAGGCACACAGACAAAATTAATACGATTTAACAACATAACACAAGCTGACATCACCAGAATTATCAAGAGAGCAAAGAAAACAAACTGTGCGATCGATCCTATGCCAATATCTGAAGTAATTGGAGAGAGAGACTTTTCTAGTCAAGCCAAAATAATAATGAGAATAGCAAATGTAAGCATTGATGAATGTAAGTTTCCTAAATCTGAGAAAACGGCTATAGTCACACCAGTTCTGAAATATGCCCTGGACTACCAGGAATTAAGCTCATATAGACCTATTTTAAATTTATCCTTTGTCTCAAAAGTGCTTGAATATGTATTTCTTGAACAACTAGTCAGCCACTTATAAGTAATAGAAGCTTTGCCTGACAACCAATCTGCTTACAGAAAACTATACTCTACAGAAACAGCCATCTGCTCTGTAGTAAATGATATGCTAGAAATGATGGATGAAAATAAATGTGGGGTATCTTAATACTACTCGATCTCAGTGCTGCTTTTGATACAGTGGTGCATGAACTGGTACTAAATGATCTACGGTCCATCGGCGTTGAATATCAAGCTTTCGAATACCTAAAAGACTACTTAGTTGGTAGAAATTACTGTGTACAAATGGGAGACTCTTATTCATCATATGAAACCTCAAACAGAGGGGTACCCCAGGGAAGTGTACTTAGCCCAATATTATTCTGCATCTATACTATTGGTCTATAGAAAATGCTACAAAGGCATGGCGTGAAGTTTAAACTATTTGCAGATGACACACAATTTTACTTCTCCATAAATGATATGCATGACACTACTGAAACTCTAAACCGAATCCTTGATAGTGTTAGAGAATGGATGACATTTAAACAACTAAAATTAAATAAAAACACAACTGAATTCATGGTGGTGGGCAAGAGAAACAGCGTGAGAAACTTAGGCGATATTCAAATGAACATAAATACTGACTCGGTGCCGATATCTAGTAAAGTTCGAGATCTAGGTGTATTTCTTGACTGTAACCTGTCTCTAAATGCCCAAATAAATAATGTAATAAAAACTGCTAGTTATCATATACGAAATATTGCGTTTATGAAAAAGTACCTGGACGAAAATTCTGTAAAGAAACTTGTGATAAACTGTGTTACTACCAGGATTGATTAGTGCAACTCTATCTACTACAATTCACCAAAAGTGCAACTTAAGAAATTACAAAACATAATAAACAGAGGAGCAAGACTAATAAAAGGTGTCCCACCTAGAGAAAGGATCGCCCCTACACTAATCGATTTACACTGGCTGCCGATTAAAGCGAGAATTGAATTTAAAATATGTACAATAACCCACTAAGTTATCAGAACCGGGCGTCCAAAATACTTAAGAGAATTGCTACATATTGCGCAGCCAACAAATTGTGTTGACACGAGAATAGTTACAGATGGCTTCAAACCGTTGGAACCTAGATTTATGTCTACTTTAGGCTCCAGAGCTTTTAAACATACGGCCCCGAGTATATATAATAAGCTCCCACGAAACATTCAAATGACTGAAGACATTAAGGATTTCAAGAGGAAACTGGACTTTCTTATTTCATGAGTCTTTTTACAGTGACGATTTAACAGTAAATGAACAATACGCAATATGAAATATTAAATACTCTGAACGAACAAGGTAAAACGACAGTGGAGGTCCTGTAGAGAGTGGGGTTCCCCTACTGTATGGGACCGGAAAAGCAGCCATCAAAGTAAGTAAGTAAGGGAGAGTGAAAACGACAATATACAAAACAAAAAAAGACAGAAATACTGTCACATTGTACAACGTGTGATACATATGTGGTACAGACCAAACTAGGAGGAAAGGAGGAGTTGATTGGTGGGTGATCTAGTATTGTCTAAGGCTTGTTAAGAATTGTATTTTACTAATGCTATAGAGACATAGGTTCAGAAGAGATCCCGTACTTTTTTAATGTATTTATTATGGTTTCTGCTTTCAGAGGTAATGGGTTTGTGCTAACAATAGTAAAATAAGATCCTCTCAAAGTGATCTTAGTCTAGATTTAGCACTGTTCAAGCGTAATATTTCATAGTATGGTAAAGTGCACATGTTCTACAAATTATCATGAATGATTGATGCTACTGTAGTATGATATCTGACAGATTATTTGTGACCTACCATGTATTGCTATGTGCATTAGCCCCCTGGGTTAGTATGTTGGTATTATTCTAATTATCTAATTAATAACCTAGTTCAAACTGGTTCTTGCTCGTCCATGGATCTCTTCGCTTGTACTTCATCATTATTTCACTGCTCCTTTGAGTCTGTCCTGGAAGGCAGTACATGGATGTGCTGGGCATACCAGAGGCGTGGGCTAGTGTTTTGTCGTTATTTTAATCATCTAATCAATCACTTAGTTCAAACTGGATTATACTCCATTTGTTTTATAATAATAAATGTTTTATTATTTATACCATATTTCATAATACCAACAGTTGTTTGATAAAAAATGGATGGTAGATATCATATTAAGCAGAAAATGGGTGGTAGTTATCATACTAAGCAAAAATATGTGGTGGATATCATATTATAGTAGCACCCATAGATTTGTATAGCCTATATTAATTATACTGTACAACCTTACCTTAACTATGCATTGGTAAAAGAAAAAAATATATGTTATTTCATTATAGTCCATTCTTAAGTGTTGATGTTGCACACAGTCAGCTTTGCTGATTCTACTTATAACGACGATATGGCTGACGAGTTGAAAACTAAAGTAAACAAAGAGCACACGACATGCGCACAATGTATTACCGCCATCTGTTGCCAACACTCCCTTCTAAACAGGGGGACTGTTCACGGAAACTTAACTGAGGTTCGAGTCTTGCCTCTATTGTCTTTGATGAATTATCATGCCATCTACAAGCAGTGAATAAGTTTTCTAAAGGTATATGCCTACTCTTACTAATCTAGTCTTCATGAACAAGGGGAGCAGAAATGGAGGATTCAAACAACCATAAACTAGATGCAAGTTGTGTTGTATATGTAAACCTTTATGTATGTAGGCTATACAAAAAGACTTCAAGTACAGCGTGGATAGCTGGTGTTTTTTAGGTTTTCTGGTGTTTATCAAGGATAGTTGGGGGCTTGTTGAGGTTTGCTGGAAGTCAATGATGTCATTATCAAAGACAATAAAGTGTGTTGTTTCAAACATTTTGTGCCAATTGACATTTTAGATAAATCTTCAACATTAATTGTCGTCAAGATTAAGAAAGGTTCAACTCGCCCGATAGAGCCTGGCGGTAAATAAAACATTTTCTTTATCAATTAGGCATCATCCTTTTTCTTTCCTGTTTATTATACACAACGTTTTAACTTTCATTTAATAACCCCTATTTCATCTAAATCACACAGTGAAAAGAATATTGTTAGACTGGAATCAGCATTGCTTTTAAAACAAAACAGTCAAGGCAGAAAGATTGAAAGGTAGGAATTGGATACAGTTCCCGGGAGTTAGAAAAGTTTATACAAAACGTTTTTTTTTTTTTTTTTTTTTCCTATCTCAGGTAAAGCCAAAACGAAAATGGTCTCCAGTGTTCGCTGTTCTTTTCAACAATAATTGACGTGTAGTGACCAATGGCTGAACGAGAGGACAAGACTCTCTTATGATTTAGATGGAAAAGCTTTTATTCTATCAAGGCTGATTTATTGCCTTTCGCCCTAGCATCTTTCTTCCATGCCCTTTTTTTTTCTTTTTTTATCAAAGGTCTGATTATTTTTTTCTCTATACACTCTTGTTGCCATATATTTATCAGCATTAGAAAAAATGCAATATTCACTTGTATATAGTTGAAAGATAAAAACTAAATAATACAGATAAATTCTGAATGAAAAATAATCACGACAAAACAAAAAGAATTCAAGAATTTAGTCTGTTTTCATATGTTTACTATTTTGTTGTGAAATGCCGTAAATGCTCAAGATTTGTTTTTAGATTAGAATGCTCGTGCAAGATCTCTGTATCTTTCTTAGGACATGTCAGTAAGATATTTTTTTATATATTTTTTTCTGTAAGTGTGTTGTATATTGTTTAAATAATGAGTACTTCTATTTTATAAAAAAAAAAAAAGGAAAAAAAAATTGAAAATGTATGATGGAAAACATTGTCACAGTTACTTCCCAAACCTTATGCCTAAAAGTTTCTTTTTTACTAGCATTTTTTTCTTTTCTTTTTTCTTTTTTTTTTGTGAAAAGAACGGAAATTCAATAAGAAGTGAAAGGTTGACATAACATTTGCATAGGTTTACGGATTCTTGAGTTTCCTATGTATTAATGAATAGATTATTCTTGCTCCAAAGGCTAGTGTAGGTGCTAACTGTAATGTGTTAAGTCTTATCTAAATTCTTCTGTTATTCAATGTTACGGGCAAGTAGATTTTCAGACCCGTATAGGAAATTTTCGAAAACGAGATTCGACGTCAACAATCTATTAGCAGCATGCTCATGTGGTTCTTATAATGTCCATCTACTGTATGTTAACATTGACGTAGAAAATGAATATTCATTCATGAAAATTAGCGTAGTACAATAGTTTACTTACGCTCAAGACTTGAGAACCACTCGAACTTCACGGTTTTTCACTTAGCTGGCAGCAGAGAATTGTCACTGAATGGGTACCAGTGGGTCCACAGTAAACCTAATATATCTACTCCCTCACAGTGTTGTCCTATGAAAATATTTGTTATTTTCTAACTTTACTCCAACTGTTCTTTGTCCTTGATATGATAGCACAGAATGCAGATGATTTCATTCCATGGTTAAAAATGATAAACGGAATCAAGGTAAGCTCGTAATATTTGACAAGCAGATTGCCAGGTATTGCTTATACAATGTCCTATATCTGCATATTTTTTATATTGTCCTAATGCCATACACTTGAAACTTACGTTTAAATTGCATGAACGTGTGGTTTCCTTTGTCCTGTAGGCATGCGTCAAAAGGTATCCATCTTAGCCATCTTCTACAAGCTTTACTTCAACGGCAAATTATTATTTTTTTTTGGGGGGGGGTGGGGGATCGGGGGATGGCTCTACCTCTGCAAGTGAGGAATTCACGAACCCTCCATATCTAAATTTTGCGGAGATATCACAGGGTTAAGCTATCGAACGTCACCTAATTTTTGTTCCCTATGCTGCAGGAGTCGAGACTGAAATGCTATTTCATTTTATTCTTCTAATTAATCTATCATTCACATTTAATGATAATTGATTGGTTTTTTTTTCTAACACTGACAAATTACTTTTATCTATGTATAGCTACAATGAGCCTTTCCTGTAACTTTTACATTTAGCAATAATAATAATAAAAATAATAATAATAATAATAATAATAATAATAATAATAATAATAATAATAATGTGACTATCTACTGTTAGGTGCTAACAGAAAATAGAGCTGGACATGACTAAACATCAACGATATAACAAGCTTATATACAAATGGTTGAGAATAACTACGATACAAAAACTTCAATAAATATAAAACTTGCAATGGCAAGCTTAAAAAAATTTCTATTATAAGTGTGGGAGAGAGCAAGAGAAAAAAAGCAATAGCATTACAATATATGAGCATGTACAAAATACACATGCATTACAGGCTCCCCCACTAAAGAAAACATACATATGAAAAAGGGCACCCTGCCATATGGAGGCACACTGTGGGCGGATCATCTATGCAGGGGATATGCAGCTTTTAGGCAATCAATGGAGACCAATTCTTTTTTTAATTAAGAAAGCCTTTGGTTTGCAACGTACAACAAGGAAAGGGCCCGTGTAAGGGGGTGTCTGCGGTGGCTTGCAAGTGTTGGTGAGCACGAAGACATATGTTGAGGTGTTTAAATCTTTTGGTACATGTTGCTTCACTGGGAGCTTATAAGTCTGATAGTAGAGAGTAAATTTCCACACAAGGTGATATAGGTGCTGGAAGAGGTTGTAGACGGCAAAAAATCAGCAGAGACGACCAGTGGGTCTCCATACACTATTTCAGCTGCTGAGATATCCAGGGTGTCCTTGGGAGTGGTCTTTAAATCTAGGGGGAATCAGAAAAGCTAAGCAAACCAGCTGAAGTCATTGCAGTGGGACATCAAAGCTGCTTTGAGGGTTCGATGAAAGCGTTTAACCATTCCACTGGCTACAGGGTTGTAGGTTGTTGTCTGATGTAGGGTGATGACCATGAGATTCACTAATGATGTCCATAATTGAGAGGTGAAAGTGGTACCCCTGTCAGAAGTAATATACTCAGAGATATCAAATCTGACCCTCCACTCTGAGAGTATGGTATATGTGCGTGAGGCAGATGTTGTAGTCTGTATGGGGATGGCTTCCGGCCAACAAGTGGAGTGATCAATGACAGTAAACAGGTAATGTTGTCCTTGTGATGTGGGTAGGGGACCTACGAAATCGATGTAAATATGATCAAAATGACACTCAGATTGAGGAAAGAGGCCCATACCTGAATATATGTGTTGATATACTTTTAAATTTTGGCATGAAATACAGGCACAGATCCAATACTTAGCATCCTTAGTAATGCAGTACCAAATAAACTTCGTCTTCAGTAGCTGTGCAGTAGATCGGCATGATAGATGAGAGAAGCCATGGATGAAATCAAACACCTGTCGGCATGTGAGGGCAGGTATACACGGTGGTGGCCCCCAGTACTGAAGTCACAGAGGAGGGTGGCGTTGGAGTCATTTTGGCTACGTCTTCCAAATTCAGAGATGTGCAGGATGTCCTACAAGTTTGGTACTCTGGTTCTTTACGTTAGGCTTCGGCTAAGGCATTTTAATCCAATCCCAGGTGAATGGTGGCCAATGTGTTTCCTGACAGGGTATTGTCAACAGGATTCATTTTCCCAGGGACTTGCTAAAGGGTGCAGTTATATTTAGCCGTTGCAGAGATATGTTCGTATTGACGAGCGGACCAGGCATTGCACTGTTGAGTAAAGGCGTGCACCAGGGGCATGTGGCCCATGCAAATGATGAACATACCTTTTAAGAAATTGACGGACAGTAAAATGCATCGTCAGGAATTCGCAGCCAAAGGTACATTAGCCAGACTCCTCTCTGGACAGTTTCTACTGAAGAAGGCCAATTGGCAGGGAGAGTCATTGACCACCTGTTTTAGTACTACACCAATTGGGACCTCACTTGAGTTAGTCGAGAGAAGGAGATGGGCATGTGGCATGGGAAAGGTGAGACCTGCAGCAGTTGATAGGGCATTCTTTATATTACAGAAAGCTGGTTCTTGAAGGAGAGCCCACTTCTGGTCTTTTGGCTTGCCCTTGAGGAAGGTGTAGAGGGGAACAAGAGTGGTGGCAATGGCTGGCAAGAACCGGTGATAAAAGTTTATCTTCCTCAAGAATTCTTGCAGTGCTTTGACGATTAAAAGCGATGGGAAGTTGTGAATGGATGACACCTTTTTAGGAAGTAGGTACACTTGTCGTACTGGACTACAATTTTGTTCTGTTGTAGGCGGTCAAGAACAAAGTGTAGGTGACTGATATGTTCCTATTTGGAAGAGTCATTGAAAAGGGCACCAGCAATACGAAGGCCAAAATCAGAGTAATTGAATGTGTAAGGACCGATAGTGGTGGTGATGGGAGTGGTGGGCAGCTTTGTCGCTGGTCTGGCATACCATAGGTGGGGCGTCTGTGTCTTACGGCATTCCTGCCGGCTTCAATTCATGTTGAATAGTTATCCTCTTTGTCAGGAGTGGAGGTGTTGATGGAGGTCTTGAAGGTGGTGAAGTGGCTGTTCATAAGGGTGTCGACCTTAGTCACGTTCCCTTCCCAAAGAGAGCCGGCTGTGGCACGTTGCAGGCAAGCGATACTGGCTATTTCCCTGAGCACAAGCAAAGCCTTTTGGTTTCCCAACAGCTATTGAGATAGCTGAAATGGCTACCGACTTGTGTTCAGAACTGCTAAGTCTATTTGTGATACAGTATGCAGCAAAACTGGTGATACTTTTTTATTTTTGCTTTGGGCAAGAGTGGTTCTTAAGTTGCCACCTAGTATTAAATCTTAATTCTCATTTTGTAAACCTGTGTATGTATGAGGCAACGTTGGTCACTTGTTATGGATAATTTTATCATTGAATAATGTTAGATCGTTAAAAAGGCATTTCATGCTAGAATGATATTTCAAAATCAAATTAAATGCTACTGTAGCACTGGGAAAGAGGGCGTCTATATAGGGAACAGTTTAAGCAGACCGCTATAGTGTTATGATAACAATTTATGCATTTGGGATATGATTTCCAAGTTATTACTTATTTTTTTCTTATGTCGTTTTGAGTTTGAAACCAATATTAGTTAGGATCGTGATTTTAAAACTTACAATAAATTATAACAAGTCATGGTTTATGCTATAGTCAACGCTACTTATATAATTCTAGTCTTCCAATGGGTTTTTTTCAGTTTGAGGAAAAATTAATACGTAAATAAATAAATAAATAGATAGATAAGCGAGGTGGTGAGTTATATTCGCTATTAGAAATATGATTATTCCTACTTTTCTATTATTTTACTTTTACTTTCCGAACGGAAGAATATAATCAGGTCAGACATATTCAGCCACGCGTGTTTTGTGCAGATTCTACAGAAAGACACTACAACGTTTCATAAATAATAATAACAATAATAATAATAATAATAATAATAATAATAATGATAATAATACTAATAATAATAATAATAATAATAATAATAATAATAATAATGGTGATGATAGGATGGCTCTGAAATCTAGGCCTATGCTATTGGTGTTATAACTCTTCGTCTTCTTTCGCGGTTGTGAAACAGCTGGGTCTCTCACTTCCTAGGATGGCTTTTCAATGTTTCTCCTTCATTTTATCGTTTAGCCACCTATAAACAGTTGTTTCGTGGATGTCAAGACTATTGGTTATATATATTCTTTATATATATATATATATATATATATATATATATATATATATATATATATATATATATATATATATATATATATATATATATATATAAAGAGAGAGAGAGAGAGAGAGAGAGAGAGAGAGAGAGAGAGAGAGAGAGAGAGAGAGAGAGAGAGAGAATCTAGTGAAATAAGCTTAACTAGAGTTACAGTTATCCGGTAGTTGTTGGGTTGACCTTTGAC
>NC_090734.1:63505950-63508450 GCF_036898095.1 Palaemon carinicauda
ACTCGCATACAGCAATGCATAAAAACACTAAATATCTAAAGGTCTCTTCAGTACACCCAAAACAAAACGATCTATTCCAACAACCTCTTACTTCCAATCTTTAACAGCATACGAGTGAGAACAGAAATAAACACAAGTGATTGAAATAATACACTATTTATAAAATTAATATACTCTATAAAATTACAACACTTTGAAAGAAATTACATAGAAAAATAAATCACTCGAAATATTAGGTCTGAACAAAACTTAGATTAAAAAAGAAAATGTTACGCTCTGAAAATTATATAATCACTTGACTTGAAATATTAATTCTGAATAAAACCTAAGACTAAGACAAAAGAAATAAATACTTATGAAAATTTTACCATATGTTGTTGGTATTACTACTCTGCTGATTCCCTATAAATTTTATTGGAACCAGACCATTAATATACTTTTTAATGAATAAAAATTAGAAAAATATAAATTCCATTTTTTAAATTGTTCTCAATTTTCTTTCTTTGACCTTAGATAACATTGGAATTGCTATACAGCTCACGAGGACGTTGTGAAAAAACAATGTACATAAGAAATGCAAGTAAACAAAAACACATGCAACATAACTTCTATATGTCTGTGGAAACTCTGGCTGTTCTTCTCGTAGTTTGTAGTTTGCGTTCGGCTTCCCTCTACAGAGGCCTTCCATCTCTGCCACACGTATGAGATTTTGAAATATAAGTAAAAAAAATATCTCTATATGTATGTGCAAAAATTCTGTCAAACTCAGCCATGCAGACAGCGCAGTAAGGATGACGTCATCATGTAAAGACCGCTATATCTTCATTATTTGTGAAAATAATTGGCTGAAGCTTCTAGAGAACATGTATGACATGTTTCTGCATGCATAGATACAATAAAACGATTTTCAATTCCTGAAAATTTTATGTCAAAACTCCATAGCAAGCGATCCCCTGAGATTTTACGCATTACCAGCACTCACCACAACACAATAAATTTAAAATCACCCTTAACATCTTCCCTAACGTTTAAACACAAAATTTACATTGGGGCACAAAATCACTTTGAAAAAGACATACTTTAGGCACTTTTAGAGAGAGAAAGGATGTACTTTTGGCTTTTTTGCAGGATGGCTGTTTCTCTTCTGCTGCTCTGCATCCCTGGGGGCACTTTTATATGAATTTAGTAACTTCTACATTATTCTAATAGATTATTCTCGGGGCTTGGGGGCCAGCAATTACTGACAACAGAATTATCAACTAGATAAAAATTCAGGGGGACGAACCTTGGTTTCAGGCAACTCTTTCTCTCAGCTGCTCCATCCACATACCATTCTTGGAAATAAAAAAAAAGATAAAATCTAACACAGGTTTTCGAGACCCTACCAAAACATCTGGCAAATATAAAAATTGCATATTTTCTCACAAACATGATGCATTACCTCATAAAAATATAAAAAAAAGATTACATAAGCGCTTGTTCATAATACCTATGGATCATATAATTCTCTTCAAAAAATTACATAAGACTTCGTAACAAGATACACGAAACAAAAGTTAATTCTTAAAAATTATGTCAATTTATATATACTCATTCCAATGGAGAATACAGTGAAATCAACGATGAAAAACTTACATAATTTTCATATCAAACTTATACCTGCATGAGAGGAACTCATCTTATGAGATGGCTATTCACCTCACAAATGAAATACATTATTGAATTATTTACTCTACACTAGACCAGCATCGTAAGAATATATATATATATATATATATATATATATATATATATATATATATATATATATATATATATATATATGTATATATATATATATATATATATATATATATATATATATATATATATATATTTACATGATATACATACATATACCAAGGCACTTCCCCCAATTTTGGGGGGTAGCCGACATCAACAAATGAAACAAAAACAAAAAGGGGACCTCTACCCTCTACGTTCCTCCCAGCCTGACAAGGGACTCAACCGAGTTCAGCTGGTACTGCTAGGGTGCCAGAGCCTACCCTCCCCCGTTATCCACCACAGAGGAAGCTTCATAATGCTGAATCCCCTACTGCTGCTATATATATATATATATATATATATATATATATATATATATATATATATATATATATATATATATATATATACATATATATATATTGATATATACATATACACATATATATACATATATATATATATATGCATGTATATATATATATGTGTGTATGTATATATCAATATATATATATATATATATATATATATATATATATATATATATATATACATATATACATATATATATAAATATGTGAACATATATATATATATATATATATATATATATATATATATATATATATATATATATACATAAATATATGAATACATATATATATATATATATATATATATATATATACATATATATATATATGTGTGTACATTATATATACATATATATATACAG
>NC_090734.1:63513450-63520950 GCF_036898095.1 Palaemon carinicauda
TATTGTGACGGCGCCGAGTAAGGCTGTGAACTCAAAGAGAGGTTGGGAACGACTGAGTTATATTATTGTAGAACATTCTCCTTATATACAAAACCTCAAGGCAACAGGACATAACAAGTTCACAAGACAGACAATATTACAGAGGAAAAACCAGACATGAATTTTTATGTTCGTTTTGGTGCGAGGGAAGAGCGAAGATACAAGCATAATATATACAAAAGGAATTATGTACAATTGTGTGAAACACGGTTGGTACATGGCTCCCCCCCCCCTAAAAATGACATATTGTACATGTTAAATAGGGCGCCCTGATCTAGAGAGGCGAACTGTAGGCGGGTCATCTGACAGAAGATATGCAGGTTTTAGACGATCAATGGAGACCCAGTCTTCTTTGCCCCGAATGTTTAGGAGGAATGCTTTCGGACTGCGTCAGATCACAAGGTAAGGGCCCGTGTAAAGGGGCGTTAGTGGTGGCTTGCTGGTGTCGTTGCGCAGGAAGACGTGCATTGCAGAGTGCAAGTCCGTTGGTATGTGATGCTTCGCTGGGGCTTGTAAGTCTGGCGGCACGGAGTAAATTTTCCCACGACGTGACGTATGCGCTGGAGATCGTCGGAGGAGGCTGTAGAAGGAAAAAATTCGGCAGGGACGACCAACGTATCGCCATACACCATTTCAGCTGCCGAGACGTTGAGGGCGTCTTTAGGAGTGGTCCTTAGTCCAAGGAGGACCCAGGGAAGCTGAGTAAACCAGTTGCAATCCTTGCAGCGGGACATCAAAGCTGCTTTGAGGGTGCGATGAAAACGTTCAACCATTCCATTGGCAGCGGGGTTGTAGGCCGTTGTCTGATGTAGGGTGATGCCCAGGAGATTCGCTAATGACGTCCACAATTGAGAGGTGAAGGTGGTTCCCCTGTCAGAAGTAATATGCTCAGGGATACCGAATCTTGAAATCCATCCAGAGAGTAAGGCAAATGTACATGAGGCGGACGTTGCAGTTTCCATGGGAATGGCTTCAGGCCAACGAGTGGAGCGGTCGATGACAGTAAACAGGTAACGATGTCCTTGTGATGTGGGTAGGGGGCCTACAACATCGACGTGAATGTGTGCGAAACGACGCTGAGGTTGAGGAAAGGTGCCCACTCCTGAATCCGTGTGTCGATGTACTTTGGAAGTTTGGCAAGAAGTACAGGCGCGGACCCAATCCTTAGCATCCTTAGAAATGCCGTGCCAAATGAACTTTGCCTTCAGCAGCTGTGCAGTAGAACGGCACGAGGGATGTGAAAGGCCGTGGATGAAATCAAACACCTGTCGGCGCATGGGAGCAGGAATCCAAGGTCGCTGTCTACCAGTACTGACGTCACAGAGGAGGGTGGTGTTGGAGTCTTCGAGGGGAAAATCTTCCCAACGGAGGGACGTGCAGGATGTCCTACAAGCTTGATACTCTGGATCCTGTCGTTGGGCTTCAGCCAGGGCATTGTAATCCAATCCCAGTTGAACGGCAGCCAACGTGTTTCTTGACAGGGCATCGGCAACGGGATTGATTTTCCCAGGGACGTATTGGAGGGTGCAATTGTATTCAGCCACGGCGGAGAGATGTCGGCGTTGACGGGCGGACCAGGCGTCAGACTGCCGAGTGAAGGCGTGCACCAGAGGCATGTGGTCTGTGCGAATGATGAAGGGCGTACCTTCTAAGAAATGGTGAAAGTGACGGACAGCCAAGTGCACCGCCAGCAATTCTCGATCGAAGGTAGAATAACCCGATTCTGCCTTGGACAGTTTTCTGCTGAAGAAGGCCAATGGGCGGGGCGAGCCTTTAACCACCTGCTCGAGTACTGCACCAACAGCGACGTCGCTGGCATCGGTGGAGAGAAGGAGAGGGGCGTGTGGGATAGGAAAAGTGAGAGACGCTGCAGTTGATAGGGCCTTCTTTGCATTGCAGAAGGCTACTTCTTGAAGGGGACCCCACTTCAGGTCCTTTGGCTTGCCCTTGAGGGAGGCGTAGAGGGGAGCAAGAGTGGCGGCAATGGCTGGCAGAAAACGGTGATAATAGTTGATCATGCCCAAGAATTCCTGCAGAGCTTTGACGGTCGAGGGCGCGGGGAAATTCTGAACGGCTGCTACCTTCTCAGGGAGGGGATGGACTCCTTCAGGAGTGATACGGTGCCCTAAGAACGACACTTCGTTGGCGCCAAAGGTACACGTGTCGTACCGGACTACAAGGCCGTTTTGTTGCAGGTGGTCGAGCACGATGCGCAGGTGACGGAGGTGTTCCTCTTTTGAGGAGGAGAACACAAGTATGTCGTCCACATAACATACACAGAAAGGAAGGTCCCCGAAGATGCCATCCATGAGACGTTGAAACGTTGCCCCAGCATTACGAAGGCCAAAACAGGAGTAATTGAAGGTTTATGTACCAAACGGATTGGTGATGGCGGTCTTGGGGATGTCTTCCGGGTTCATAGGCACCTGATAATACCCCTTCAGGAGGTCGAGCGTAGAGAAAACCTTCGCTTTGTGCAGGTAGGAGGTCACATCGGCAATGTTTGGGAGGGGGTAGTGATGCGGTTCTGTTTGCATGTTCAGGCGCCTGTAATCCCCGCACGGACGGAGGGAGCCGTCTTTCTTCAGAACGATGTGTAAGGGTGACGACCATGGGCTGGAGGCCTTTTGGCAAAGGCCCATTTTCTCCATTTCGGCGAACGTCTGTTTGGCGGCTGCCATTCGTTCCGGTGCCAGACATCTGAATTTTGCGAAGACTGGGGGTCCCGTCGTCTTGATATGGTGATAAATACCGTGCTTGGCAGGAACCGTGGGCGTTTGGCGAAGTTCTGGACAGAAAACTTCCGGGTACGACGTGAGGAGGTGGCGTAGGCATCTGTGGGTGCGCTGATGTGGAGAGCGAGGTTAGAGGGGGCGGGTTGAAGAGGTGTGGACAAGTACGAGTCTGCGTTGACCAATCATCGGTGGGCGACATCGACCAGAAGGTGGAAAGGAGAGAGGAAATCCGCACCGAGGATTGGCATTGTGACGTCAGCAACGAGAAACTTCCAATTGAATTTACCATTTCCGAACGATAATGTGAGGTTCTCGTAACCGTAGGTGGGTATCGCAGATCCGTTGGCAGCTACCAAGCGGACGTCGGCAGATGTAGACAGACTACGTTGTGCCTTGAAGAGTTTCCTTGGCAAAAGAGAACGATAAGCACCCGTGTCTACCAAAAATCGCACGCCCGTTCCTGCATCCTGTAAAAAGAAAAGATTAGAAACATGGGAGGCCACCGCTACAAGCGATGGCCTACTTACACGTTTTTTGGCCACTGACAATCTTTGGCACATTTCTTTGCGGTTGCCCCGAATCTGAAGTGGTAGTAGCAAAACTGCGGCGGATGGGAGGTAGTAAGTGGCTGTAGAAGTCGTTCGTTGTGGTGCGAGCGATTGGTGGGTGGTGGGCGGCTTTGTCACCGCTTCAGCACGTCACGGGGTAGGCGTGTATGTCCTACGGCATTCATGTCAGCTTCGGTTGTCGTTGAATAGGCATCCTCGTCGTCAGGGGTGGAAGCGTTGATGGAGGTCTTGAAGTGGCTGTCCATAAGGGCGTCGGCTTTGGTCATCAAGTCCTTTATGGGTAACCTATCGACATCGGGTATGGCAGCGTTCAGGTAAAACGGCGTATCCAAAGGGCACGGAGTAGGTTCACCTCACGAGGAGAGCCGTCTGCAGCAGGTTGAACGCGAGCGATACTGGTCATTTCCCTGAGGGCAAGCGAAGCCCTTTGGTCCCCCAATGGTTGTTACGAGAGCTGAAAAAGCTTTGCTATACGGGCGGCTGGCGACGGCGAGTACTGCTGCAGAAGGTATGTTTTGGGGGCGTCATACGCTATTGGGGTGTCTCCTTGTTCACAAATCCAGTCGGATATTTCTGGGAAGGTGTCCTCGGGTATCGCCGCGAGAACATAATCCGCTTTGGTGGTTGAGCGAGTCACGCCCCTGATACGAAAGTGGACTTCAGCGCGTTGAAACCAAGCAAACGCTTTTCTGCTGGCGAACGGTGGAAGTTTCAATGGGGCGGCCACGGCGCCAACTGCTGTAGAGTCCGTCTCCGTCATAGTACCAATGATGGAGGGGCGAGGGAGGTGGGGGTGGAAGGCAGTGGGAGCGAGTCGACTTCCGGGGTCACCAATGTGACGGCGCCGAGTAAGGCTGTAAACTCAAAGACAGGTCGGGAACGACTGAGTTATATTATTGTAGAACATTCTCCTTATATACAAAACCTCAAGGCAACAGGACATAACAAGTTCACAAGACAGAGAATATTACAGAGGAAAAACCAGACATGAATTTTCATGTTCGTTTTAGTGCGAGGGAAGAGCAAAGATACAAGCATAATATATACAAAAGGAATTATGTACAATTGTGTGAAACACGGTTGGTACACTACTATTATTATTACATGCTAAGCTACAACCGTAGTTGGAAAAGAAAGATGCTCTACGTTCAAGGGCTCCGACAGTGAAAAATAACCCAGTGATGGAAGGAAATAAAGAAATAGATACACTGTGTAAGATGTAATGAACAATTTAAAAAGAAATATATTTTAAAAACATCAACAGCATTAAAACAGATATTTCATATATAAACTATGAAAAGAATTATGTCAGCCTGTTCAACACAAAAGCACTTCCTGCAAGTTTCAACTTTTTAAGTTCTACCGATTTAACTACCCGATTAGGAAGATCATTCTACTACTTGGTCATAGCTTGAATAAAACTTCTAGATTACTGTGTAGTATTGAGCCTCATGATGGAGAAGACCAGTCCATTAGAATTAACTGCATGCCTAGTATTATGAACAGGATGGAACTCTCCGGGAAGATCTGAGTGTAAAGGATGGTCAGAGTTATGAAAAATCTTACTCAACATGCATAATGAACTAATTAAGCGACAGTGCCAGAGATTAATATCTAGATCAGGAATAAGAAATTGAATAAACCATAAGTTCATGGCCAACAAATTAAGATGAGATACAGCAGCTGAAGACCAGACAGAAGAACAATATTCGAAACGAGGTGGAATGAAAGAATTAAAACACTTCTTCAGAATAGATTGATCACCAAAAATCTTAAGACTTTCTCAATAAGCCAATTTTTTGTGCAATTGAATAAGACACAGACCTAATGTTTTTCAAAACTGAATTTTCTGTCGAGAATCACACCTAAAATTTTAAAAGATTCATACACCGTTAAAAAAAGCTTTACCAATGATGATATTGGGATGTTGAGGCACTCGCTGTACTTGACCTACTTACAATCATACTTTGAGTTTTGCTAGGATTCAACTTCATACCCCATAATCTACACCATGCCCTAATTTTAGCTAGATATGTATTAAGGGATTCAGTAACCCAAAAAATACATTCAGGGGGATGGAATTGATGCTAAGAGAGTAGCATCATCTGCACATGCAACAAGCTTGTTTTCTAGGCCAAACCACATGTCATATGTATATAAGATGAAAAGTAATGGGCCAAGCACACTACCCTGTGGAACACCAGATTTCACATTCCTATACTCGCTATTGTGACCATCAACAACAACTCTGCGATCTATTACTTAAAAATTCAGTAATAATGATAAGAAACGACCCACCCATTCCCAACTGTTTGAGCTGGAAAATAAGAGCCTCATGATTAACACGGTCAAAGGCAGCACTAAAATCAGTGCCAATCATACGAACTTCCTGACAACAATCAACGGATTTCTGTAGACCATTGGAGATTGTAAGAAGGGCATTACATGCTCCAATTCCTTTACGAAAACCAAATTGCAAACTAGGGCACAGAGTATTTCCTTCAGCAAACCTATTAAGACGTTTGACCGAGACATTCAAAAACTTTAGATAGTATGGGAATTATGGAAATTGGGCGGCAATCTGTTGAACTTGAGGTACCACAAACACATTTACATAATGGGGTAACATTACCAATTCTCCAAGTGCTTAAAGCTCCTCTTCACGCTAGCTTGTGTAAAGTAACAGATAACTTTGGAGCTAAGAAATCAGCAGTCTTTATAAAAAACAAAGGAAAATTACCATTTAGGTTTACACCTCCAAAAGCATCAAGGTCCATCAAGTGAGCTTTGACTTCACTAGATCAAAAAGCTAAAATAGTTAGTTTAGCCTCAGAACATGAATGAGGAAGTTCAAGTTTCGTTTCTAATCCTTTCTTGCCATTTAACCTCCAATACTCTGAGGGCTTTATTCTCAAATCTAAAAAATCTGTTGGCTATTTCTTCATTTTCATACCACGCTTCATGTCCATACAATGACACCGATCTCAATAAACTGATATATAGCCTGATTCTTATGTATGATTTCTGGCGATTTGATTCCCGAATTTCACTTAACCTAGACATTGTCTGATTTGCTTTTATCAATATTGCATTAAACTCCAATTTTAAAGATCCTGTATTGGAGATCATAGTTCCTAAATATTTAAATGATTCCACCCTATCAATCTTTTCTCCTTTCAATGGTATTTCATCTTCCATTGCATATTCCGTTCTCATCATGTCTTGTCTTTTTTTTTTTTTTATCTTGAGCCCAACCTCGTGTGATATATCTTGCATTCTGGTATGTAAGCTTTGCTAGTTCTGTAGTGTTCTGTTAATAAGGACAGCATCATCTGCATACTCTAGGTCATCTAATTTCCTGTTACTAATCAAGTCCAATCCTTCTCCACCATCCCCAACTGTTCTACGCATTAAAAATCCATTAGAAGGATAAACAACATACTGTAGGTGACAACACATTACCTTGAAGAACTCCACTGTTCATTGGATATTCATTTGATAGGACTCCACTAACATCAACTATGCTCATGAACAGACTTAATCAAATTTACATATTCAAGAGGAACTCCATAATAACGCAGGACTCTTCAAAATTGGCCTGTGCACACTGTCAAAGGCTTTTTCATTGTCCACAAATGCCATCAAAAGTGGATTTCTGTATTCTACACATTGCTGTACCACATTTCTTAAAAGGAAAATTTGGTCAGTACAACTTCTACTTTTCTAAATCCTGCTTGTTCATCTCTCAGCTTTTCATCAATCTTTTTCTCCACTCTCTTTAGAATAAGCATATTATATATCTTCATAACAACTGGCGTAAGTGTGATGTCTCTGTAATTATTGCAGTCAGTTAGCCCTTTTTTTTCTTTCTTTCTTTTTTGCCATTTTCAATAAAACTCCCAGCTCCTATTCATCAGGTTGTGCCTCTTCATACCACATTCTACAAAATAATTTTGTAAGTATTCTGGGAGTCACTTCATTTTTGGCCAATATCATCTCAGCAGTTACTCCATCGTACCCAGAGGCTTTCTATCTCTAGTTATTTTGGGATACCTGTTTCAGGTTACAATTGACGAACAGATTTTCGTGGGGAATTGTGAACATTAGCAATAACATCTTGCTCTTTAATTGGGCTTGTCGATGTTCTCTTTCGTCCT
>NC_090734.1:63525950-63533450 GCF_036898095.1 Palaemon carinicauda
AATTTGGTCATTGCAATTTCTACCTTTTATAAATCCTGCTTGTTCATCTCTCAGCTTTTCGGCAATCTTTCTCTCCAGTCTCTTTAGAATAAGTATACTATATATTTTCATAAAAACTGACGTAAGTGTTATGCCTCTGTAATTATTGCAATCATTCAGGTGTCCTTTTTTGTCATTTTCACCAACACTTCTAACTCCCATTCATCAAGTTTTGCCTCTGCATGCCACATTCTACAAAATAATCTTTTAAGTATTCTGGGAGTCACTTCATTTTCGGCTAGTATCATCTCGGCAGTTATTCCATCGTATTCGGGGGCCTTTCATCTCTTTAGTGTTTTGAGGATACCTTCAACCTTAAACACACTTAATTCATTCATGGGCACATCAAGGTCTTCATCAGCTTCAGCTATATCATTCAAATAATGCCCTTCATATCTCCTATTCATGAGCTGACTAAAGTGCTCCATTCAACTTTGTCTTTCTTCATCTTCTGTTGTTATAATAGGTCCATCTCTCTTTTTGGTTGGTATATGTTTCTTCTTTTTTGCACCAGTCGATAGGTCATCAATCATTCTATGAGCAATTCATAACACCATAGCCACTTCCTGAATCCATAGCTTTTTCAGCCTCATCTTCTCTCCTGTCTTAATATTCTAATATTCTCTCTAGTCATTCCTGGCTTTTCTTTTGACCTTACTATCAATACTAGAATACTTAGCATGCTCTATCTTGTAATTTTCATTACTTCCTCAAAAACTCTCAACAATCAATATCTGTATCCCAAGTATCATTTTATATCCAACTGACTGATATATGTTCTTAATATCCCACCATTCTTCATTAATTGTCTGCTCTTAGTCTCTTAGAGTCTCTAAAACTGCAAATCGATTCATACATTCAATTGCAAATGTTTCTCTGTACTCTTCTAAAAGCTTAGTTGTATCAAACCTAGGTATTCTATCTACCTTTCTGTTGGGTGTTTTCAGTTTTTTTTCAGTTTGGCAATGAGGAGCTGTAGATCATTACCAGTATCTGCACCTCTATAGCTTCTTACATTTCTTAGTCGTCCTCCTCTCTTTATTAATGGCAATGTGATTTATTTGATTTTAGTAATTGCCACATGGTGAAGTCCATGTATACTCTAGGATGTTCTTGTGTTGGAAAAGAGTGCATCCAATGACAAGATTATTTGTTGGACAGAAAATTATGAGATGTGATCCATTTTCATTTGCAACTTTGCCAAGTCCCTCGACACCCATCAGATCCTCTATCCCTTGATTATTCCTTCCAACTTTAACATTGAAGTCGCCAATCACAATTTTCATATCTCTCTCTGGGATCTCATCTATTACAATCTGCAGTTCTTCATAGTGTTCATCTTTCCTTTCTTCAGGGGAATCATTTGCTGGGGCATAGCAAACTATAATACTCATGTTGCACTGCTTTGATTTGAACTTTGTTAGTAACAATCTACTATTTACAGCTATCCAATTGGTTAATGTCTTTCTGCTCGTGGTGTCATCATCAGTCCTACCCCTTCTTTTCCAATTCCATCTGATCTTCTTGAGTAGATATTTATATTGCTTTGGTCTAAAGTTTCCTTGCCAATCTCCTTACAACGTGTTTCACTTAGGGCCAAGATATTCGAACTAGATTCCCTAAATTCACTCTCCACTTGAGGTAACTTCCCAATCTGATTCATGGTTCTAACATTCCAATGACCCATTTTCAATTTCACTTTAGTATTTATAAACTGGGGGATTCTTAGCACCCGCTATGACCGGGACTGGCGGCAATTCTTTCATCTTTTCTATCCATGACTGACTAAAGCCATAGAGGATTCATTGACTAGATACATCAAAGGATAGCCATTTCTTCCTTGTGATGCGCAGTGTCTACCTAACTAAGGCAAGTGACCCTGCCAGTCCATATTAATTCTAGGAAGATCAGCCGCCACGCATCAGGTGTAAAACCCGAAGAGACAGTTCGTCCATCGCCTTAAACACAATCCATCAACCTGCTGCCAGTGACTTCATCAACATTTAAGGGGGCATTTCCTCCACACCCAAAGCTTTCATTTCTCCACCAAGTTGCTCATCCGCTTATACGAGTATAACTGTTAGCAAACATGGCTTGCTAATATATACCGCCTAGCACGGCATATAAGTTGAAAGTGTATATATATATATATATATATATATATATATATATATATATATATATATATATATATATATATATATATATATATGTGTGTTATGCATGTATGAGCATATGCCCTCTGTGGTGAATGAAAAGAATTTCGAAGTAGTTTGTAGGAAAGTATGATACACTACATAGAGTGAGAAAAATAAAAGCATGGATGAGATTGGATCAAGAGAATATGCGATGATGGAGACTTATCAGCATTGATTAGCCACTCAAGGAAGGCCCATAACCGGAAAGAAAGAAATCTAGCGATGTTTGAGATCATCACTGCGATTGTAGGTTTACAGTAGATACTGGAGCAGTATGAAGCAATGCCGAAGCTCAAGCAATGAGCTGAATAGGAAAAGCTTCTGTCATGTTCGTCCTGTTACCATTAGTTACTCTTTTGAATTTCCTCATTTTCAGTCTAGTATGACTCCCTTATTGTTAACTCTGAAGGATCGATAGAAAATTACATCGACGAATAGTACTTTTTTGTTACTGGAGCTAAGATCACAATTTGTTTTTTCAAATACAAATACATATATTTGTTTTTTTTTTAGTTTAGGCATATACGTTTAATGAGTTAGTAAAGTAACGGTTGAGTTTAACGAATTTCTACTTTACTCCAATTATCATTTATGTTATAATTTCTAACCTTTTATTTATAGATAGGAAAATAGTACATTATGGTTCATCAGACATTGCAATTACATATGTTACGAATAATGACGACTACACGTTTATACACTACACGTTTACCTCCACATGAAAGCACATATTAGTCGGGCATCTAAGGGGGTTTCCGTGCAACCACAACCACCCTCAGGGATTGAATGACCTCCTTTTGACATACTAAATCACATTTCGGATGTTAACAGGAACGAAGCTCAGGCCAGTTTTCTTGAACGTCTTTCGAAATTCTTTGACATTTTTCAGTCATTCTAGAAGCAGACTCCATAGATTCTGCCAGACGATGATCTCAAACCTCATGCAGAGGGGCTACCCTCTCACTGGCATCACTAACGTCCGAAAAGGCAGTGAATGGTCTATGGTTTATTTTTGGAGTATAAATGACATACAATTACTGTTATTTAGTTTGCTACTGAGCTTGAATTCTTGAGCTTGTTTCGTTTGACATTTGAAAGCTGTGTTTTGGATACTAAATTCTTTTAATTAGTCTAGTACGTCTTAAAAAGCATTCAGCATCAACCAGAGGGTGAAAATTACATAATCTGATATTTGAAGCCTATAATATCTAAGAATATTGGAACTGAGAGCTGATATGAGTATGCAAAAATAAACTAGGGCAATATTTTGTTGTATAATGCTTTGATTAGGTCTGATGTATAAATTCTGATAGAAGATTTGCTATCTTCAATTACTTTTCAGATATTTTCCCATCAGTACCCGAAATTTTAAAATGTTTAGCTTTCGTGACAATATTGGATATAAAGCTCAATGTCTACCTACCACATGGCCTGAGTTTCGTTCCTGTTAACATCTGACATGTGATTCAGGATGTCAAAAGGAAGCTAGAAAACCATATTTCATTTAGTCCTGGGGGTGCACAGAAACCCCCCTTAGATGCTTGACTAGGTGCACACGAGGACACACACACACACACACATATATATATATATATATATATATATATATATATATATATATATATATATATATATATATATATATATATATATATATATTTATATGTATATGTATATATATACATATATATATATATATATATATATATATATATATATATATATACAGTGTATGTAAACATATATATATATATATATATATATATATATATATATATATATATATATATACATACATATATATACATATATATGTGTGTGCATGTATGTATGTATATAGGTATTTATAGTTATGCACGTCCTAACGCTAACATCGTTTGAAAGGTGGTTTTCTACTTCGAACAAATGGTCACATGGCAATGGTAATGGTTGAACCATCAGAGATGTGCTTTTAAAATGTTTATGTCACAGGAGCGAAAGAGTTTCCACTTCGATAACTTTAAAAGAATTCTTTGATTAATAGAAGATTTTTCCCAACATACAGAAAAGATAACCTTTAGGAAGACCCTCCTTTTTCATGAGTCATTCTGGACGTCAGAATCACGACTGCTCCAAGTATGTATGCTTTGTAATGTCCATTTTTATCTGCGTCATCATATTTAGAAAATTTGTATTAGGTCATGAATTTTTATTTTTTTCTGATTGCGTAAAAGTTATATGAAAAGTTATGAAGGCCTTCAAGAGATTAACAGTTAAGGGGTAAGCTATCAGTCAGAGTAGGGTTGACTTTGTTTTGAGATGGATTTTGTTTTGTTTTTCTAGATCGAGTGGATTTTTTAAACCAGGTGACCCTTTGAAATGGATCACTAGATCGCGTTGCAACCAGGTCTTATCGACGGTCGGTTTGCTTTGGGGGGAAACATTGGACAAAATAATCTATCAAGCTTGATTTTGATTGTTTTGGTATTAAACACCGACTGAGCTATGTCAATGTTGCACGTTGCGATGAGAATTCCTTCTCCATCGAAGACTTAGGCGAGACAATGTGGATTTGGTGAGAGCTCAAACACAGCCAGGTCGCCCACACTCTAATGCCGGAAAAGCTTCGTGACATTTGTCAACCTCATTTATCAATACTTCTCTCTCTCTCTCTCTCTCTCTCTCTCTCTCTCTCTCTCTCTTGCATTTCGATTTTTTTTGTCATTAACAAGTAGCTAACTTCTAACGTTAGCAAGATTGCCTCCCACATCCAAGAAACCTTTGCCTCAGGACAGGATAAATTGTAACGCTAGAAGAAGAATGACAGAGGACGAAGGAAATTATCTTGAAGTGAATGATGCAAATGTTTGTAGAATGAAAGACGAATTGAATCTAAATTAAGTACAATACGTTAGGCAGCAGAAGCAACACCAACCTGTGAGAGAGAAGAATGATGGCCAATAAGCCAATGGTACCGTATGAAGGTTTACTAATTCACAATAAGTGTTAGAATGCGGCGGCTCTGAAATCCGGGAAACAAGGCAGTGCCACTAAGAGTGGTTGGGGGGTTGGGGGTTGGGGGTTGGGGGTTGGGGGTGCCAGGAGCTGTTGATGTTACAACCTTTCTAGGGTCTTTGGGTATCACGAACAAATCTTAATTGTATATGAAAGATATTGAGCTTGTTCAAGGTACAGTAATCAGCTGCGATAGGATGAATGTTATTGTGATTGGGGTTCGTTCCATTCCGAAGAAAGCTCTTGCAGGGAAACCAGTTCATATCTTTATATGTGATATTTCTGCTCCTATCTAATTTATGCTTTTACTTATTCTGACGACGTTGTTCAAATTCTGTTACTTTATCTGTCGAATCATTAGCTTCCTAACGCAATTGAACAGCTTTCGGAATCATAGAGCAGTGCTTCCAAAGCCCCTGTACAACCTGTCGTAGTACTTACTAGGTATGTACTTAATGCTGGCAGTCATGCCTTTTCTATCGTAAGGCTCAACACTTCCGAATATTTTAGAACTATAATTCCATCCAGGACCAGATTATGGAATGGTCTTCTTAATCTGGCAGTTGAATCGGCGAAATTTCGAAACTTTGAACCAGTTGCAAATGTTATTCGGTAGAACAGGTTGACCCACGAGTAAGTCTCGTTTTATAGTTTACATATGGCTGGTCTCTTATAACGCTGTTGCTGATTTTAATGCATTTTATGCTTTTTATTATTGTTATTTCTCATATATATTTTGACTGAGAAAACTTTACAGTTTTTATATATTGTAACAACTTTAAGACTTGGTAGCGACCAATGTATAAGGAATAGCTATTCTTTAGACCTTGGTAGCAACAGTAGCTAACTTTATGTCATTGATTCTGATACAATCTTTTATTATTAAACAGATTAACGTCTCAAATGTTTTGAAATCGTTTTCAACCACATAAATTTGTGATTTGTATGTATCGTGGTGACTTTTATTGGTGGAATCTTTTATATAGTTTCTATCATTCTTTTACTCTATAAAACTTTGTAGCTCAAGATTGGGTTCAGAGAATACACGGATATGATGGGTACCTTCAGCTCTTATTTCCTTCATCGGGATTTCTGCCACATTTAACGTCACCACTATTCCACGGAACTTGAACTATTATATATATATATATATATATATATATATATATATATATATATATATATATATATATATATTCAAATAAGCCATATATATTTTTGATATATTAATGTCTGGATTCTCTTAACAACCTCGGGATCACAGACCCAGGCGAAATCTCACAAAGACAAGAGCTTGGCTCCGGCCGGGAATCGAACCCTGGTCGGCAAGCTTATATAGACAGTGACTAACCCACTTGGCCAAGTGGGTTAGTCACTGTCTATATAAGCTTGCCGACCAGGGTTCGATTCCCGGCCGGAGCCAAGCTCTTGTCTTTGTGAGATTTCGCCTGGGTCTGTGATCCCGAGGTTGTTAAGAGAATCCAGACATTAATATATCAAAAATATATATGGCTTATTTGAATATGAAAAAACACGTAAAAATGTGCAAAATTTATCATATATATATATATATATATATATATATATATATATATATATATATATATATATATATATACTATATAGACGTCTGTGCATGCATCGTTGTATATGCTTTTATGAAAGTACTGGATTTTATTTACTATGATACCAGCTATAAGCAGTAACTAAAAGAGAAAAGAAACGAGGGACAAAAAGACAGTGGTAATAGTTAATTGGGGAACTGGGTCGTAACAGAACAGAAAGACCAAAGGAAAAGCGATTAAAGAGATTTTCCTTGAATGTGGAGTGCACAGAGTGGATTGCAAAGGTACTTCGAGAAACATCCTGCCAAAAACTCCCCTTGCGCCTAAGTCTCTCTCGCATGATAATGAATGTAATTCAGGTTAATTTTCCGTTTCACATCCCCTGGCGGCCAGGAGACCAACTCCTTCTGGAATGGAATCGTAAAAGTCTAGAAGACGACTGAATCTCATTTCTAATTAAATCTGACAATTTCGAAACCTTTTTAGAATTAGCTCAATACAAATATCTGCACCTTAATAGTAAGTTTCTCTTTTCCCTGCCAATTCTGGAGTCTTAAGCTGTAGAGTAGATCTGAAATTTACTAATCGTTCTCACCCAATATATGTGAACTTTTAAAACCCACAGTGTCCTTTCTCGCTCAAACGAAAAATTCTTATCTGGATAAACTTATTATATATCTAAGCTTAAACTAACGGAAAGACTT
>NC_090734.1:63535950-63540950 GCF_036898095.1 Palaemon carinicauda
AATAGTTTGGCCTATTCTTTACATATTCTCGTCTTTCCTCATACATCTGACAACAATGAGATACTTAACACTTCTTAACCCAAGGGGTTAATTACAGTACTGCAATTTATTCAGTGTACTTTCCTCTTGGTAAGGGTAGAAGAGACTCTTTAGCTGTGGTAAGCAGCTCTTCTAGGAGAAGGACACTCCAAAATTAAACCACTGTTCTCTAGTCTTGGGTAGTGCCATAGCCTCTGTACCATGGTCTTCCACTGTCTTAGGTTGGAGTTCTCTTGCTTGAGGGTACACTCAGGCACACTATTCTATTTTATTTTTTTTTCTTCCTCTTGTTTTTTTGAAATGGTGTGTTGGGCAGGCTTAATAGAAGGGCCATGGATGCCTGGTGGTTTATCAAGAGGTTGTCTTTTCCTTTTTCTGATTATTTTTCTTCTCAAAACCATCCTTACTGTCCTCCCTTCAGTTGAAGTGGCTATCCTGGAGGGTATTTAGCCTTGCATGGTGTATCGGCTCCTCCATGTTGACCAGTTTTTCCGACTTTTTACTATAGTCTATGGGTGTCATCAATCACTTTGTTTATAATTCTGTTCGTATTGTTTTTGTTATAATTCTTGTTAATCTAGTTTTTAAGTATGCTGTCTCTTTTTTATTTCTATTAATTCTTATGCTGTCTGGAGACATTGAGCGAAATCCGGGACCAGTACGTCCTAGATTTCGTCAATGTCGTCTTCTGTATTGCAATATTCGTGGTCTTCATGCAAATATCCAAGACCTTACAGTTGCGTCCAGACAGTATGATATTCTTTTGTGCTCAGAAACTTTGGTTTCTAATATGAGGCACTCATCTGAGCTCCTTATAACTGGTTTTAAGAAGCCAATAATGTTGAAACGTGATGCCATCCCTAGGGCCAGGGGAATGGCGGTGTATATTAGGACCGAGTACCCTGCTTCTCATAAGTCCTGCTATCAATGTGGATGTCATGAGATTCAGGTAATAAAAGTTTGTGGCAGGCATAACAACTTTTATTTGTGTTCAATCTACCGGAATCCAGACATAGATGATTCTATTTTCGATTGTCTTCTTACCATTACGGCTAAGATACAAGATGATAGAAAGGCTTCTTTTGTCTTTGTTGGTGATTTTAATGCTCACCATAGGGAGTGGTTAAGTTCTATCTCTCCTACCGATCGCCATGGCTTAAGAGCTTTAGACTTTGCCTCTGAATCAGGCTGTGAGCAAATCATAAATGAAGCTACTCAGAGGTCTGGTAATTGCTTGGACCTCGTATACACTGACTCCCCTGGCGTTATAACTAGTAAGGTTGGTTCTCCAGTCGGGACATCTGATCATGCCTTGATTTCATTATTAGTGAAGACTGAGCAGCCTGTTCCTGATATATCATATTCTTGTAAAATTTATATGAAATCCCAAGCAGACTGGAATGGGATTTTACATGATCTTTTGTGCTTGAATTGGTCACAATTATATAATAGTGTAGATCCTGTTGTCCCTTTGAATGAGAATCTAGTCAACATAATTGATAGGCGTATCCCTTCTCGTGTGCTAAGGTACCGAGTGAAGGACAAACCGTGGTTTAATGATGATTGTAGACGTGCTTATTTGGAGAAACAGGAGGCCTATCATCTTTGGAAGGGTAACAGATCAGATTTGACCTGGAACAACTATACTCAGCTTCGAGCTTTTGCTCAGAGAGTTTATGCCTCAACTGAAAAGGAGTACAATTTAACCATAAAAGAAACACTTTCTGGTACAACTCAGGAACATAAATGGTGGTCTACCCTTAAGTCTGCACTCTTTGGTGTAGATGCAACAGTTCCTCCTTTACTTAAACCAGATGGCTCAGTCACTCACTGTGCAAAGGAAAAGGCAACCCTTTTGGCTGATGTTTTTGACAGTAAACAGAGTAATGAAAAACTTGAACTTCCTCATTCCTGTTTTCCTGAGGCTAAACTAAATAGTTTAGCTTTTCGATCTCGTGAGATTAAAGCTCTGTTGATGGACCTTGATGCTTATGGAGGTGTAGACCCAAATGGTATTTTTCCTTTGTTTTTTATAAAGACAGCAGATTTCTTAGCTCCAAAGTTATCTGTTATTTTGCGCAAATTAGCAAGAAGAGGAGCTTTTAGCACTAGTTGGAGAATTGGTAATGTTACTCCTCTATGTAAATGTGTTTGTGGTAGCTCAAGTCCCACTGATTACCGCCCAATTTCCATAACTCCCATATTATCTAAAGTTTTTGAACGTCTTCTGGCAAAACGTCTTAATAGGTTTGCTGAAGGTAATCATCTACTCCCTAGTTTGCAATTTGGTTTTCGTAAAGGCCTTGGAGCATGTGATGCCCTTCTTACAATCTCCAATGCTGTACAGAAATCCCTTGATTGTGGTTGGGAAGTTCGTATGATTGGCCTTGATTTTAGTGCCGCCTTTGACCGTGTTAATCTTGAGGCCCTTGTTTTCAAACTGAAACAGTTGGGAGTGGGTGGGTCGTTTCTTAGCATTATTATTGATTTTTTAAGTAATAGATCTCAAAGAGTTGTTGTTGATGGGCACCATAGTGATTATAGGAATGTGATATCCGGTGTTCCACAGGGTAGTGTTCTTGGCCCATTACTTTTCATACTATATACACATGACATGTGGTTTGACCTAGAAAACAAGCTAGTTGCATATGCAGATGATGCTACTCTCTTTGCATCAATTCCATCCCCTGAATGTAGATCTAGGGTTGGTGAATCCCTTAATAGAGATTTAGCTAGAATTAGTGCATGGTGCAAATTATGGGGTATGAAGTTGAATCCTAACAAAACTCAAAGTATGATTGTAAGTAGGTCAAGGACGGTGGCTCCTCAACATCCGGATCTCAGTATTGATAATGTTTCTTTAAATATGTATGACTCTTTCAAAATTTTAGGTGTGATTCTCGACAGTAAATTTACTTTTGAGAAACATATAAGGTCTGTGTCTTCTTCAATTGCACAAAAAATAGGCTTATTGAGAAAGTCTTTCAAGATTTTCGGTGATCAATCTATTCTGAAGAAGTGTTTTAATTCTTTCATTCTACCTTGTTTTGAGTATTGTTCTCCTGTCTGGTCTTCAGCTGCTGATTCTCATCTTAATTTGTTGGACAGAAACTTACGGTCTATTAAATTTCTTATTCCTGATCTAGATATTAATCTCTGGCACCGTCGTTCAATTATGCATGTTGCATAAGATTTTTTATAACTCTGGCCATCCTTTACATTCAGATCTCCCAGGACAATTCTATCCTGTTCGTAATACTAGGCAGGCAGTTAATTCTAATAGCCAGGCCTTCTCCATCACGAGGCTCAATACTACGCAGTACTCTAGAAGTTTTATTCCAGCTGTTACCAATTTGTGGAATGATCTTCCTAATCGGGTGGTTGAATCAGTAAAACTTCAAAAGTTCAAAGTTGGAGCAAATGCTTTTTTGTTGACCAGGCGGACATGAGTCTTTTATAGTTTATTTATGACATATTTGTTTTTGATGTTGTTAATAGTTTATATATGACATGTCTGTTTTGACGTTGTTACTGTTTTTAGAATGATTTATTGTTAATTTGTTCTCTTCATTTATTTATTTCCTTATTTCCTTTCCTCACTGGGCTATTTTTCCCTGTTGGAGCCCCTGGGCTTATAGCATCTTGCTTTTCCCACTAGGGTTGTAGCTTGGATAGTAATAATAATAATAATATATATATATATATATATATATATATATATATATATACATATATATTTATATATTTGTATATAAATATATTATATATATATATATATATATATATATATATATATATATATATATATATATATATATATATATATATGTATATATATGTAGATATATATATATATATATATATATATATATATATACATATATATATATATATATATATATATATATATATATATATATATATATGTATATATATATATGTGTGTGTATATATATATATATATGTATGTATGTATGTATATATATATATATATATATATATATATATATATATTATATTATATATCTATATATATATATATATATATATATATATATATATATATATATATATATAGCCAGATTTCTAAATCTGATTTCTAAAATATTGAATTTCATTAGACGAAAATAATTTGTATGCCTGCCACTTTACTCAGAATTTCGTGTGCAGGAAATTATCCTCTCCTAACAAAACAGCGTTGAACGAGTGGCGGAGCAATGTTATTCAAGTAACAATAATATCTTTGGATATTGTAAAGCAAAGCGACATAAGAAACTTATATCCTTCAATTTTGGGAATGAAATTATTTTAGCCTTGCCATCACTCGCTAAAATATGCCCCATATTCAGCAACAGTCATATTGAACTAATACAAAGTCCCTTTTCTTGTCTGGTAGCATCGCAGCACATGCCAGACCACCCTTTTTGGCCCTACTAATGTAGAAATGGATAATCCTTGATATTCTTCGTGATTCCGTTGTCCCTAAACCTTAAATTGGTTGGACAAAATGTGGGTTGTTGGTACAGCAATGTTGATGACTGAGTAATTGGTGATACCCTCTTTAATCCAGTTGAATATTAAACTCAAATTTTGCATTTTTGGGTGAAATTTTGCCAACTGAGACATCTTGTTCAGAAGGAAACTGTCTTTTTCCTATTACCATATAGGTTTTTCTTTAAGCGGCATAGCATTACTAGACCCCATCTTATAATAATCACGCCGAAAAACCTTACACCTTATTATTTTACTTCTATTACTATTAATATTATGACTAGCTAAACTACAATCCTAATTGGAAAAGCAGGATGCTATAAGCCTAAGGGCTCCAACAGGAAAAAGTAACCCAGTAAGGAAACGAAATAAAGAAATAAAAAAAAACGCTATGAAAAATAATGAATAATTAAAATGAAATATTTTTAAAACCGTAACAACATCAAAACAAATATTTAATATATAAACAA
>NC_090734.1:63558450-63578450 GCF_036898095.1 Palaemon carinicauda
AGTGGTTCTATCTGAATAGTATTCAGGTATAACTATGCTAGGATATGTCAGTCCTAACCCTGTAACCAGAGTGACTGGTTTTCGGGTTTGGGGCAGAACATCAGAGTATTTAGTCTGTGGTCTGCGTCTTCCTAGCATAGAGAATGAGTTTCCTTTGCTAGGTTAGGTGCAGACACAGGAGCCTTTGCTTCCCTAGCCCACATCTAAGGAGTCTGTACGAGATTATTCCTTCTACTAGTGGTCTAGCAGACTGTCCTGTGTTGTTATTCTCGGGCGGGGGAATGAGTTTTCTCCGTTGCCTGGCGAAATAACTACACCAAACTTTGTTCTGGTATGGAGGAAGGTAGCAAGTATTACCAACCTTCCTCTCTAATAGACAAAACCTAGTTTAGGATGAGCTTTCTTAACCACTGAGTATGTCTCATACTAGAGCAAAGTTTACAGGACCCTTATCCCTTTCCCCCTTCTTTCTTAGTGATGGCCTAGCCATCACATATCTTGGCTGCAGTCCTACATCTGTACCTAGTGTAGGTTAGGATGTTGGACCAGCTCAGCTCTCTGTCGGCCGGCACGTTATTGCCGGTCGGCAGAGAGCTGACCCTTTTTCTTAAACAGAGTGAACCCCAGACCTCCCTTGGTCTCCCTTCCATGTCTGCTGGTAGAGCCCGGCAGGCTTTGGATATATAGGAAGCCTGAATGCTACATTCTCCCCTTCCGTATGTTCACTCTTTCTGGGTGGAAGGTTGTACGGCATGGCCGCCTTATAACCTTACATCCATACTGTTTCTCTTGTTAGTGTATTTTACCCTTAGCCCGGCTGCCGGCTTAAGCGGCCGGCAGCCGGGTAGGTGGAGGTTCTCTGGTTCGTAGTCACTGCCGGCCGGCATGGGTATCGCTACCTTTGCCGGCCGGCAGTAGAAACACATCCCGAGATCTGCCGGCCACTACGATTAGCGGCCGGCAGCCGGGTGTTAGTGTTTTCAGTTGCCGACCGGCACACATTTGCGAGCCAGTGTTCTGCCGCCCATTAGTTAAAGGTGGCATACCTTTGAACTATACAAGGGTAAATGCCGGCCGGCGCGTGCCAGCAGGCGATGTACAGTAGTTACTATATTTGTGGTGTAGTACATACTACATTGATAAAACTACAGTATAGAGTTTGTTGTAACACTAAAATTCTTCCAACATACTTAATGTTATCTTGTACAGCCTTTTGTTGAGACCGTACAGTATATAAAAAGTGAGTTCTTTCTGTATTCATTCTATCCCGAATATTAAGACTTTATTTCAAGGTGTAAGTGACACCTTAACTTTCCGCTTAGGAAAATGTATAAGGTATTCTAGAATAAGAATTAACCTTAGTTTTAATATCTTGGGAGGTTACAGCAATTGGTTGGGCAGGAAATACAAGTATGTGTCTTTCCTTCTTTCCTTTCTAGCTTTACTGTATAAGCTACATGTATTAATAATAAGTGAAAAGCCTTCACTTGATACTCATGGATTTTCTTCTCTTTACAGGAGGACCATCTGAAGTGCGGGAGTATGTTCTACAATGTCCGCAGCAAGAACTTCTGTGGACATGAGTTATGCAGGAGGCACGCAGCATGCGCAGTCTCCAAAGGTGATCTCCGGTATTGGGACCCTCAGGTATGTACTATATGTTCCAACATGATTACCAAGGCATTTGACACCCCTAAGTCGGCAGAGTCATGGGATGCTGCTAGGGAAAAGTTGCGAACCTGGGTGAGGGGTTTTCAGAAAAACACTTCAGGCCCCTACCTTCCAAACGAGAAGATGAGGGCCTACCTTTTCCCTAACGCATCAGCTGATGCAGTCATTCCTCAGCCTCAGGAGGAGATACCAACCGTCCAGAATCCGGTAGATTCTGAAGTCTCGGGCACCCTTCAAGACATCCAATTGGACGATAGGATGTCAGAAGTGTCGGATTATACAGAGAAGGACCTTCTGGGAGAAGGTCAAGAGGAGGAGCTGACCCAGGCTTCAGAAATAGAAGAGGAAGAAATCGACGAGGTGTCGGTTACATCAGTTCCGGCCCCAGGAACCTGTTCCCTCTACATCGTCTGCTATCCCAGGTGATCTGGGAAGGACTCTTTCTTCTATTGTTGAAATGATTCAACAAATACAAAAGGTAAGGAAACCATGCCCCTCCTTGGACAAATGCAAGCTGTTATCCCTGACCTTACCCTTGGACCAAAAATACTGGAAGGATGTCCACCTTACCTTCTCAGTCGGGAAGTTGGAAGCTGATATTGCCGAACGTCAGTTTGGTGAGGAACTTCCAAAGCTGTCGGAGTTTCTCTTGTGGAGAGAGCAAGAGACGAAAGAAAGACTTGCGGCATCGATGTCGTTGTAAACGACGTTAGAAACGATGGCAAGTGACTCCAAGAACCAGGACATGTTCATGGTAGTGGCCAAAACCCATCTGGCCACAGTTACGAAGGATCTCTATAGCTTTATTAAAGCTAGGAGAGCCTGTAGAGAGTTCGTGTTCGCCTCGGCTGCGGTGAGGCACGAACCGAGGAAATTGATCTCCTCTTGCATCTGGGGTGAAGACCTCTTTCCCAACGAAGTAGTTAAAGAGGTAGTAGACAAGGCCGCCACGGAGAATAGGAACCTTCTCCAAAAGTGAGGCTTAAATCTTAAGAGAAAGTCTTCTCCGGATGAGGGTCCCCATCCCAAGAAGAAGACAAAAAGGCCTAGGCTATTCTCTCGGCCGGCTAAGCCCTACCGACAGCAACAACAGCAACTTCCTGCGACCGCGGTGCCTCAGATAGTGGCACAACTTCCAACCACGTACCAGTTGGTACCTCAACAAGCGGCAACACAGTCGCCGGTTTTTAACCCAGCTTTTGAAAGGCAGACTTCTTCCTTTCCCTCAAAAGCTAGAGGAACAGCCAGAGGTTCTTCTAGATGCCCTTCAAGGGGAAGGGGATTCAGGGGAGGACACGGTCAAGGAGGCAAGGCCTCGGGTCCACAACAGCAGAAGTGAGATGCTTCCAGTAGGAGGGAAAGTACATCTATTTAGGGATCGCTGGACATTCGATCCCTGGGCCCACAGCCTAATAAAGAATGGACTAGGTTGGAGCTGGAGCAGTCCTCCACCTCAATTTCCTCAGTTCTTCCAACACTCTACCCCCGTTCTGGAAGAATATGTCCGAGAACTCTTAGAGAAAAGAATAATCCGAAAAGTAAAGTCCATCAAGTTCCAAGGAAGGCTGTTTTGTGTTCCAAAGAAGGACTCAGAAAAACTCAGTCATTCTGGACTTGTCGCCACTCAACAAGTTCATAGGGAACTACAAGTTCAGGATGCTCACACTTCAACACATAAGGACCCTACTGCCCAAAAGGGCATACACCGTCTCCATAGACTTGTCAGACTCTTGTTGGCACGTTCCAATTAATCGTCACCTCTCCTCCTACCTAGGGTTCAAGTTACAAAGAAGACTTTACGCCTTCAGAGCCATGCCATTCGGGCTAAACATAGCCCCAAGGATTTTCACGAAGCTTGCGAAAGCAGCCGTCCATCAATTACGCCTAAAGGGGATCCAAGTAGTGGCCTACTTGGACGACTGGCTGGTGTGGGCAGCATCCAAGCATGCAAGCCTCCAAGATAGTGATCCAGTTCCTGGAACACCTGGGATTCAAGATCAACATAAAAAAGTCTCGACTATCTCCAGCTCAGAAATTTCAGTGGTTAGGAATCCACTGGAATTTGGAGTCACATCGACTTTCCATTCCTGGGAAGAAGAGAAAAGAAATAGCAGGATCTGTCAAGAGACTATTGAAATCCAAACGGATATCAAGACGCGAACAGGAGAGAGTGCTGGGCTCTCTACAGTTTGCTTCGATAACAGATCCAGTGCTAAGAGCACAGCTAAAGGATGCAACCGGAGTCTGGAGAAAATACGCATCAAACGCGCGAAGAGATCTGATGAGACCACTACTGACTCGACTGGGAACGCTTCTCAAGCCGTGGTCCAAAGCCAAGCAACTGAAGAAATTGATACCTCTTCAACCTCCTCCCCCATCAGTTACTATCCATACAGATGCTTCAAAGGAAGGCTGGGGAGGCCACTCTCACCAGAAGAGAGTCCAGGGAGCTTGGTCCAATCTTTTCAAGTCATTTCACATCAACTTTCTAGAAGCCATGGCAGTACTTCTGACGCTAAAGAAAGTATCTCCTCTCCCCTCGACCCACATAAGATTGGTTCCGGACAGCGAGGTGATAGTGAGATGCCTGAATCGACAAGGTTCGAGATCGCCTCAAATTAACCAAGTGATGTTGGCCATATTCCATTTGGCGGAAAGAAAGAAATGGCACTTGTCAGCAGTTCACATTCAAGGGTTCCGCAACGTGACAGCAGACGCTCTATCCAGGTTCACACCGATAGAGTCATAATGGTCCCTAGACCCAGGATCGTTCTCCTTCATCTTGAGTCAAGTCCCGGAACTGCAGATAGCGGAAGCAGGGAACGCTATGTCCCTAGACTGGAACAGATGGTCCAGGATTTACCTGTTCACTCCACACAACCTCCTTTTGAAGGTCCTCGACAAACTGAGATCCATCAAAGGGAAAGCGGCAATAGTGGCCTACAAGTGGCCAAACAGCGTTTGGTTCCCTCTGGCATTGGAACTACGACTGAAGTTTGTACCGCTACCGGATCCATCCCTGTCTCAGCGAGTACAGAAGTCGACTGTCTTCGCTTCATCACAGAAAACCCAGAACCTGCATCTCATGATTTTCTCTCCTTGGCGATGAGAAAAAGATTCGGGGTATCAAGAGAGAGTATAGACTTTTTGGAGGAATGTAAGTCCAAATCTACCAGAAGACAATATGAGTCATCATGGAAGAATTGAGTGTCCTCTGTCAAGGCGAAGAAACCAAAAGAAATCTTGACAGACTTCTGTTCATTTTTCTTCATTCACCTTCATGAGAAAAGGTTTAGCAGCCAACACAATATCAACATGCAAGTCTGCCTTGACAAGACCAATACTATATACCTTTCAGGTCGACCTTTCTAACGACATTTTTAATAAAATTCCAAAGGTCTGTGCTAAGCTTAGACCTTCAGCACCTCCAAGACCCATTTCATGGGCACTAGATAAGGTTCCTCATTTTGCCTCAACAATGAACAATGAGGGGTGCGCTCTGAAGGATTTGACTCAAAAAGTTACATTTCTGTTTGAACTCGCTTCGGGGGCTAGTGTTAGTGAAATAGTGGCTCTCCCGAGAGAGGAATGCCACATTCAGTTCTTGAAAGGGAGAGAACTGAATCCGTTTCCAGACCCAATGTTTCTTGCCAAGAACGAGCTACCCACCAACAGGTGGGGTCCCTAGAGAATCTACCCTCTGAAGGAAGATGCATCTCTATGTCCAGTGGAGTGCTTAAAGGTCTATCTTCATAGAACTTCAGACTTTAGAGGAGGACAGCTGTTCAGAGGAGAAACCTCGGGTTCAAATTTATCTCTGAAACTCTCAAGTCTCCTTGTGGATGCTGGGGAGTTGCCTCTAGACCTTTACCGAATGTCCTCTATTATTCGGTATTGGTTTAGATTGCAAAGACTCCCTAATTCTTCAGCCTTTCAGACTGCAAGCCTTGTAAGGCACTCAACCTACTTTGAGTTACACCCAAAATCTCCTCAACCTTTTGGGTTTCGGGTGAAACAATTATTAAACAATCTGGATATAATTAGAATTAAGGTGCTTCCATTCAAGGTATCATCAACGCCTCCATGGAAATTACCTGACATATCTTTTTGTAAATACTTTATTAGAGTTAAGAAGAATATGACTGACTTAGAATCCAGGTCTCTTTTTATGGAACATGTTGAAGAACATAGGGGATCGACTTTTATATATACTGATGGCTCCAAATCTGATGCTGGCGTTGGATTTGGAATACATAGTAATGATTTTAATTGTAGAAGTGCACTTCCTCTAACAGCTTCCATATTTACTGCCGAACTGTATGGCATACTAACCGCTATTGAGAAAATAGCTTTGGAAAAGGAGGGTAATTTTACAATTTTTAGTGATGCAAGGAGTGTTCTTCAAGCTTTAGAAGTTTTTAATTCTAGTAACCTTCTAGTTCTAAGGATTTTAGAATGGCTTTTTATTATTGGACGGAGAGGTATAACAGTTCGATTTTGTTGGGTTCCAGCACATGTAGGTGTGTCTGGGAACGAGAAGGCAGATTTACTGGCGAAGAATGTGGCATCCGAGTTGCTACCAAGGAGGGATCCCATTCCCTGTAATGATTTCCTACCTTACATCAAGAAATTGGTTTGTAATAAATGGCAACAGCACTGGGATAGTCAAGATGGCAATAAAATGAGGGAGGTAACAAATATCATATCACCTTGGAGGTATAACATGATACCCAGAAAATGGGAGACGACTCTTTGCCATCTCCGTATTGGTCACACACGGTTGACACACGAGTTTCTGCTGAAGGGCCAACACCAACTGTATTGTGAGGACTGTTTAGTACCTTTAACAGTGAGGCATTTGTTGACCGAATGCCCTAATTTTACTAACTTAAGAAATAGATACCTGTTTGAGGCTCGAGGTGAGGATGGCAGGTTCATCCTTGCCAAGATTCTTGGACATGATGTGTCCTACTATGCGAGCGGAATTTTTAGATTTATTTCAGAAACAGGTCTTCTGAAAACTATTTAACTATTGTAATGACTTCTTAACTTCTATGGTTTTAATTGAATTCTCTCTTATTTTTCATGTATAATAAATGCTATCGGCGTCAATGACCTTAGATGTCAGGATGCCAGAAAACTTTCAATCAATCAATCAATCAATCAATCAATCAACCAAGGGCGAAACTCACCTATTTTATTTTCAGAGCGGATCCAGACTGTACAACCGCAAGTCATGATCCGAAGGAAGTTGCCTCTTCCATAAATTTCTTTAATAATATGGACTTTGAACATTTTCGTTCGTACACCGGCTGGTAGTCATCCAAGGTGTTCTTTATGCACTATGCGAAGCAAGTGGAGCAACTCAAGAGGTCTGTGGTAGCATTTAGTAGAGTTCTTAAACCTGCTGTTTAAATCTGCGAGGAACAGTGAAATTAATTTGGGACGATTAAATAAGAGGGTGGGTTTGTAGTCACAGACTGTTGCTACAAACTGAGTGATAGCCCACTAACGTGTCCTTACAAACTGTTCCATTGACTTTGGTGGACTAAGCATAATACAGACACATGTGCCAAACGTTTCTTACTCTAGTGTTAATAAACAGTAATACAGACTGTATCAACATTATTAATAATTTCGATTAAAGTGGCAAATCTGTTTCCTTTTAGACGAAACAATAGTTTCTGTTTACTGTTTTCTTTATGCTTTAATGGATATCGTCCACATTTTATAAATTTTATAAATGCTGACTGATATATATGTTTATTAAATTTTTAATAAACTAGTTCATAGTGAACCTTGCGTCTTATTCGCCCACATTCATTTTATTAGAAATGTATTGAACATTAAGTTTAAAATATGGATAATTTTAACATGGAATGTCTTTTAAGATTGTTCCTCTCTTCAAGCAAAAATCCACTCGCTTTCACCCTTCCTTAGGAAGGATTAACGTTGTACCATAAGGGGATGGTGGTAGAGATGCAAAATTTGTTCCAATACGGATACAACTGTTGTCCGATAATTTAATAAGAGTAGACACACTGGGGGAGATGTCAGGAATTCATACTGATATTGGTGACTCTTATACAAACTTTGCTTTATAAAGTATAGGGCGAGACCACGATACTAGCTTGTGATTTTGTCATCCATGTATAATATGTACTCCTCGAGACTTTTTCCAGAGTCTAGTACGACTCTTCTCTGTAGGGGGCAGGAAGCACTAACATAGTTCATGTTTAGATGAAATGATGTATGACGGTAACATCATAGGTCTCTAGGTCTAGACGGACCAGGAAAATATTTTCTTGAGGGTATGGCACCGGTTGAGAATCTACAGATACAGTAATGCTCTGGTAAACTTCCATCAGGACGACATGGCTTGAGCCCAAAAAACGGATTTTGAGCGAAGCAAAAAATCTATTGTTGGGTGAGGTAGCCATGTCGTCCTGATGGACCCGCCCTTCCTTTTAATTTAAAAAGGGCTTATTAACCCCTCCCTATAATACAGTATCTGTAGCACCTCGTGTATCGCTACAAGGAATAAAGATGGCGCTGCCGTCATCGTCATATACACACTCGAAATGGGATAGGAGAGATACCTTATGAACGGCTCTCCTTTCATTCTCGTTTTTAGATTCTTGCCACTGTAACCCCTCGAAGCATTAATACTGTTCAGGGTGAAGATAGCTAGGCCTACGTGGCGTGTCAAGAATACGTCCTCTGATATTTTGCGTTATCCCTGTTAGATTTATTTAGGGATATTCGCTCCAGGAGTTAGAATTCTGGATACCTTAAGGTAAAATTCTCTGGGAATATTACTGTAGTCAAATATACCCTAGGAAGCTACCCTTTAGGAACTTCCATCAGGACAACATGGCTACCTCACCCAAAAAAAGATTTTTCGCTTTGATCAAAATCCGTTATATATATACAGTATATATATATATATATATATACATATATATATATATATATATATATATATATATATATATATATATATATATATATGTGTGTATATATATATATACATACATATGTATATATATATATATATATATATATATATATATATATATATATATATATATATATATATATATATATATATATATATATATATACTGTATATGTAATATAGGTAAAATTACATGTTTAAATACATAACCTAAGAGGTCAATATGGAAGAGGAGCGAGTGTGAGAAATGCCATAGTCATGTCATAAACAGGATGCTAATGCCAAACCTCAGCAATGTAACATTTTTATGAAGAATAAACACAAATACGAATCGTGAGAAAGAGTTGTGTCGCCACTGGATGCAGCTGTCTTCCTATATTAATGTTTAGTTTACATTATGTGTTTAAATGCTGAGATAACTGACTATACGATATCTGTGATATCGCTATTTCAGCCAGTTCTTACTTAGATGTCATACGGAATGGTCATCCGACCAAACCATCTATACTCCTGTGATGGAGATGTTAATAACTGTTTTTAAAGGAATAAACTATTTAAAAGTTAACTTACTTAGACTTACTTGAAGATGAAACATACCAAGTCTAATATACAGCACATTGAAGATGACATTTGATGGGAACCCAAATGTGTTTTAATAACAGTACCACACCAATAAATGGTGGCAGCGGATAAAACTCTAAGAACCAGAGAAAGATCTTCAAGAAATCTACAGTAATGAATCTACAATTTTGACTAAGTATCTACGTCCACCGAAGAAATGAAAACATTTAATACCAACAAATAAATGTTATACAAACTGAGGAACTGGATCTTCAATCAACATCCTAAGAAAACCAAGGACTGACATTCAACGTTTACTAAACATTGAACAAACATATCCAGGAAGCACTACATTCAACGGAAATCGGACCGAAAACATTCACCCAAACATCAATAAGAAGAAACAATCCAGTAAGAGAGAGAGGAAATGACGACATCACCCTACGCCCATATAAACCGAAGCTAAGTACATTTTTTTATTCATTTCAGTTTTAGACAGTGAAGTGTAGTTATCACGAGTCAATCATCCATTATTGCTGGGGTGAGTTGTTTGTTAATTTTCCTTTTTCCTTTCATTAAAGGAAACTGTATTCAACTTCGAATTCTCGTCGAGAATTTTTTTTTCTCTCTCTGTGGTAATTCCGTTTTCTTTCAGAAGTTCTTGGGAAATATCTTTGTATTAGTATCATTGTTTTGGGGGATTTTGTAATAATCTTTATTATATAGTGCTTATGCGTTTACGCAGTGGACATCTGTATTCATATAGATATTTTGATAGGATTGCAAGGAGTCGTAGAGATAGAAAACGAAGTAAAGTAAACATGACGCCTTTCTTAAGATTAATCTGTTTAACTTGCATGACACTTATGTTGCCTGAAGCTTTAGTGCAGTGTTTTGATAAAAAGTTAACGCCAGCAAGTACGGAATTGGATGTATATAAACAGATAAAGAAACATATGTCTAAGTGTCCTGATCTTGATCCCGTGTTTACACAAGTTCTTGCAAAGAATGAAACTAAGCCACAACAAGTAAACGTAGTTCATAATAGTCAAGTTGCAGGAATGACGTGTTATAATTGCAAACGTCCAGGTCACTTGATTGCAGACTGCAGAACGATATTCTGTTCGTTACATAATAGTTCTACTCATTCATATAGTCAGTGCTACTCACGTAAGACACAACAGAATCCTAGAAATACACAGTCAATTCCACAGTCAGTTCCATATGGAAATAAAAAGAAAGTCCTCAGTTCAATAAGAAGATACAGCCAAACGTCAATGTAGTTCAAAATAAGAAACAAACAAATAGTTCTTCGAATAACGCTGATCCTGGGTCGTCAAAACAGAACTCGCAAGGTCAGACTAATTTTCAGAATGTGCAGAGCAAAGCAAATGCCACATAATTAACTCCAGTGGGGAAGAGAGTGATGTTGGGTCAAGGTCATTAATATCAACATCAGTAGTATTGAATAATCCATTTAATGTTTTACCAGATCATTGTGAGGCAATAGATTTTCCTATGAAACACACGACCGAATTAAATAAATCAGTGCATGCTCCCGTAGATTTGCAACGAATTCACACAATAATAAGTCAAAATGAGTTACGACCAACATTATATGCTGTAAATTTAGAACACCGATCCTTTACATTATTTTTTGACTCTGGTAGTCCACGTAATATCATGGATTTGAGGACACATCATTTGTTGTTTTCGAACTTCCCTATAGAAAAGTCCGGAGTAAGGCTCTCGGGTATAGGAAATAATGAATTAAATGTAATAGGCGTAACTCATGTTCAGTTCAAGGTCGGTAAGCGCACGTTTGCCGATACATTTGCTGTTGTACAAAACATTGATATGTATCCAGCTATAATTATAGGATACCCATCTATGGGCAATCAAAACATTATCTTAGCCCCTGACAAGCACGGCGTGTATATCAAAGGAAAATTCTATAAGTCTTCTAATACCTTAAAATCAGTTTTGGATAAAAAGGAGACGACAAATAAAACAGTGACGTACGTTAAAGAACCAATAACTTGTCTCACTAATAAAGAAATAATATACGAGACCCAACAGTATAATATATGGATGCTTAGGTAGGAAGTTCTATTAACCATAATAATTACCTGGAACAGAGATGAATAATCGTTAGTAATTATTTCTCAGCTGATCCCATCTGACGTCGTCGAATATGGCTTGATGGGTAATAATACGTTGGTATTATAAAATATACCTTTAATGTATAAAAGACTACATTATGAACTTCACTTTGTGACAGCTGACTCTCAAGTGCATATGGAGCGTCTTACACAAATCTCATAAACCAAAACATTGCTAAACAAAAGAGCATCGCTCTGAAAAGACTTAAATCCTACTCCAGCACAAATCATAAAGAATCACATCTTATCTGAGGTAATCAACAAATGTTTGAATCCTAATACCAAAACAAATCATTACTCTTATGATCAAAGCATAACATGTCTTATTCATGCAATATGACGCAATGTTGTGTAATACCTGAAACACTTGAATATAGTACATTGTTACAATAATACATAACAGTCTCCTCCCCCTTAACTTGACATTGTAAAAACATTCATAAATCTAATCTCTCAGGGGGCTTTCCTCTGTTAATCCTATTAGGAAGCACTTTAACCTCATCTTGTACTGGTACATGAATTGGTTCTGAATCTACATTGGATGTTGGACCATCTTGGTTAATACTTGACTCATTTGATCTAACTACTTCTTTAAGTTTCTCATCTCTAACATTCACATGCTCTACTGTCTTTCTGTTTAACGGCTGTAATTGATCAACATGACGTTTTACAACATTATCACCAACACGAACATCATAATGTAAATTTCCTATCTCTCTTACAATCTCTCCTGGTACCCACTTCTCTGGAGTGTTGTACGATCTTACCATGACATCAGACAAAGGTAAAAAATGTCTTACATTAGGAAGCTTTGCTACTTGTTTATACCCTTTATCTTCTAAATCACTTTGCAAACTTGGATACAACAAATCTAACTTACACCTTATCCTCCTTCCCATTAACAAAATTGAGGGTGCCACGCCTGTTGTGCTGTGCGGCGTTGTTCTATAAGACAATAAAAATTTTGACACATGCAAAAATATATTACCTGAATTTGTTTTTCTACACTTCATATTGTGTTTAAACGTTTGAACAAATCTTTCAGCCTCTCCATTAGTAGATGGATGATATGTAGCTGAAAATGTATGCTTTATACCATTGACATTACAAAATTCTTTAAACTCTTGTGAGGTAAATTGTGGACCATTATCTGTAACAATTCTTTCTGGAATACCATGCGTTGAAAAAATTTGCATTAACTCTTTTATTGTGGCGTAAGACGTTGTCGTCTTCATTGGGATAATTTCTGGCCACTTACTGTAAGCATCTACTACTATCAAAAACAAATAATTCAAAAAAGGACCTGCAAAATCTATATGCACTCTTTGCCATGGATACCTGGGTAACTCCCACGGGTGCATTCTAGCAAATTGAGGATTGTTTTGTTGCATAACACAATTCATACAATTCTTTATATAACATTCCACATCTTTATCTACACCTGGCCACCATACAAAAGTTCTCGCAATTGACTTTGATCTTACAATACCTTGGTGATCAGCATGTATTTCAGACAAAACCTTATTTCTCAGTGAATTAGGAATAACTACCCTGGAACCTCTCATCACTATTCCTTGTGTCACACTCAATTCATACCATATATCCTTATACGGTTTACAATTTTCCTCCTTTCCACATAAGTCCCTACCTGTCATTAAACTCTCCAAAACCTTACTAAGTACTGGGTCTTGCTTGGTACTGTGTGCTACATCTTTCGCAGTTATTGGTACATTATATACTGAAATTAATAAAACACTGTCATCATACTCTTCTGGAGCTTTGTCTACGGGTAATCTGGATAAAGCATCTGCATTACCCATATTTGATGTTGGACGGTATTCTATATCATAGTGGTACGCTGCTAACGTAACTGCCCAACGTTGTAGTCTTGCAGCTACCAACGTAGGTAAACTTGCTTTTGGACCCAATATTGCTAATAAAGGTTTATGATCTGTAACAAGTGTGAACTTTTTCCTACCATAAAGATACATATGGAATTTTTTAACTCCATAAACTAATGCTAAACCTTCCTTTTCTATTTGAGAGTAATTCCTTTCTGCCTTGTTCAATACTCTAGAAGTGAATGCAATTGGTTTTTCTGTTCCATCTGGCATTACATGAGATAATACTGCACCTAAACCTATGTTTGATGCATCACATACTAATTTAACTGGTAAATCCATTTGATAATGTACTAAGAATGTAGGTGATGTTATTTCCTGCCTGATTCTTTCAAAAGATTCCTGACACTCTTTTGTCCACTTCCATTCTACACCCTTATTCAACAGATTATACAATGGATGTGTAATTGTAGACAAATTCTGAATGAAATTCCCATAAAATGTTACTAAACCTAGAAATGATTGTAATTCCTTAACATTTTCTGGCACTTTTGTTGATTGTACAGCTTTAATCTTCTCTTTAGTTTTGTGAATACCCTTGCCATTTATTACAAAACCTAAGTATTCCACTGAATCAACTTCTAAAATACATTTGTTCTTATTTACTCTAATATTTTGTTCCTTCAACTTCTTCAGAACTGTTCGCAATCTTTCTCTATGTTCTCTTGTGTCTTTACCCGCAATTAAAATATCATCTATAAAAATGAATACTCCTTGCATTCCTGAAAAAATCTTATCCATAGTTTGTTGCCATATAGCTGGACTACTTGCAACTCCATAAGGTAATCTCTTTGGCCTAAACAAACCTAAGGATGTATTTACTGTACATAATTCTTGTGAAGTTTCATCCATGGGAAGCTGTTGAAATGCTTGTCTTAAATCTAATTTAGAAAAAACACTGCATCCTGACATAGTTGCAAACATGTCTTTCGGATTTGGTAAGGGATGTTGAGCTACTTGCAGTTGTGGATTTAACGTTACTTTGTAATCTCCACATAACCTAACCTGTCCACTTTCCTTCACAATAGGAACTAATGGTGTAGCCCAATCTGAATATGTAACCTTTTCCCAAGAACCTTCACTTTCTAATCTCTTGATTTCTGTTTCAACTGCACTTTTCAATGCATACGGTACTGGTCTCGGAGCAAAATATCTAGGAGAACTGTCAGGTTTCAAAACTAAAATTGCCTTTGCGTTCTTTACTGTACCTATTTTATCTTCAAATACGTCTTGAAACTCTGATAGGATGTCATCCATAGACATTTCATTTTTGTTTTCATCTTGTCTACCTGCAACCTTCAAAATACTAGGCCAATCTAACTTCAAATACTGTAGCCAATCTAAACCTAGCAAAGTTTGTCCATTACCTTTTACTACTGTTAATGGCATTCTCTCTAATTTCTGTTCTTTGTACTGTACTTCTACGTTCGAAGCACCTATTACCTGAATATCAAAACCATTATAACTTTTCAAAACTCTATTTGTACCTTCTAACAACAAATTAGGAATGCTTTTAGCCATTTTCTCGGACATAATTGATACATCGGCTGCTGTGTCAACTTGCATCAAAATTGGTTTACCATTTATGATTACTTCTACCATGATATGTTTCTTTGCACCTTTGTTGACTGAATTTATGTGAAACGCAAAATCAGTTTCTGAACTAACCTGATTATCATGAACATTTTCCTCATTATTCTCTTGACCCATAGTATCAACTGTAGCATTTATTTTCTTTGCGTACTGTTTAGGAAATCTACAAGCAGTTGCAAAATGACCTAGCTTTCTGCAATTCTGGCATGTCTGTCCAGTAGCAGGGCATTTCTTTGCTTCGTATGCAAGATGATCAGTTTTACCACACCTAAAACACTTGGGTTTTTCCTGTTGTTTCTGTGTATAACCCTGATTCTGATATTTATGAACATTAGTGTTAGGCACTTTTCTATGACTAGGCTTTGTCATATTCCTTCTCTGATTCTCATTGGTTTTCCACTTAGAACCTACTGTATTGATTTTAGAATTTTCCATTCTATTGCTTGTAGAACTACCTATTATGTGACTTTGCCTATTTGATGTTTCTAAAGCTCTGCCTGTTATCAATACCTTTTCTAATGTTAAATCTTTATCTTGCAATAATTTCTTTCTTAGCTCTTCTGATGTGCAATGTGCAATTACTTGATCTATGATAACATTCTCTAACTCTAGAAATTCACATGAAACGGCTAAATTCTTTAGTCTAGTCACAAATGCATCTAAACTTTCATTTTCTTTCTGATAAGCTTGCGCTGAAAACTGGTATCTTTCAAAAAATTTATTGACTTGAGGAGCAAAATATGTGGTAAGAGCCTTAATTGCAGCTTCACTTGTGTCATCTGTAGGCTGCAAAGTCTTAAACACTTCCCGAACTTCCCTACCTGCTGTATGAAGTAATAATGCCTTCTTTTGTGCATCCTTCATGTTCCCTAATGCTTCTAAATAAATCTTAAATTCCTCACACCACTGTTGCCATCGTGTTGCAACAGAATTAGGCTCAGCAGTGACGCTGAAAGCTTGAGGTGGTTCAATATTAAAAGCCATTTTGTTTGCTTACCTTAATAACTGTGGTAGGTTAAGCTACTATTCTGCAGTCACAAGTATACTTCCTACCTACCCAACTTTAAATTTCACCCCTTTGTGTATTTGATGAAATTCCTATTCTGCTGCTGGTAAAATCTTCATTGGGCGATTTTACTCTTGTTTTCCGATGTACAAAGACCTTCTCTTGTGCTGGCCGTCTTTGTGCATAGGCTCCAATGCTTCTCCCTGCTTGCTTCTCCCTGCTTGTCCGTCGTCCTCAAACGTCGCCAAATATAATATATGGATGCTTAGGTAGGAAGTTCTATTAACCATAATAATTACCTGGAACAGAGATGAATAATCGTTAGTAATTATTTCTCAGCTGATCCCATCTGACGTCGTCAAATATAATATATGGATGCTTAGGTAGGAAGTTCTATTAACCATAATAATTACCTGGAACAGAGATGAATAATCGTTAGTAATTATTTCTCAGCTGATCCCATCTGACGTCGTCGAATATGGCTTGATGGGTAATAATACGTTGGTATTATAAAATATACCTTTAATGTATAAAAGACTACATTATGAACTTCACTTTGTGACAGCTGACTCTCAAGTGCATATGGAGCGTCTTACACAAATCTCATAAACCAAAACATTGCTAAACAAAAGAGCATCGCTCTGAAAAGACTTAAATCCTACTCCAGCACAAATCATAAAGAATCACATCTTATCTGAGGTAATCAACAAATGTTTGAATCCTAATACCAAAACAAATCATTACTCTTATGATCAAAGCATAACATGTCTTATTCATGCAATATGACGCAATGTTGTGCAATACCTGAAACACTTGAATATAGTACATTGTTACAATAATACAAAACAAACAGAATTCTCGTTCACCCGTAATATCATCTTGCACGTAATCTATCGAGCCGAACGTAACTTCGGATTTAATAGTGCAAATAAAGAAAACGTTACCGGGATCTGAAATATTAATCCTTTCCGACACTTTGAAAACTAACGAATTGTCCGTCACACAAGCTATTTATACAGTAGGCTCACATCAACAATGTAATATTTAAGTCTGTAATCATTTAAATACCACTTTAGTAATTCACAAAAATCAACATATCTTGGATGTAGAAGTTTATAAACATCGTATTCTTACCGTTGCTGAAATCAATCACGCTCAATCAGTTGCGGATGAATCCCTTTTGCAATCGATTAAAAATAAAATGAGTAAGAACATTCAAGAAGAAGAAATTCAGCAGAAATTTTTTGAACTTTTAACTGAATATCATGATGTTTTTTCCACTACGGATGGATCCTTAGGAAAAACAGATGTGATCGAGCATCAAATAAGGTTAAAAGACAAGCAGAAAATTATCTATGTACCCTCGTACAGGCTCCCTATGAAATTCCAGAATGAAATAAATGATGAAGTAGGTAAAACGCTAGAAGAAGGAGTCATTAGGAAATTGAACAGCCCTTATAATTTTCCATTAATAGTTGTACCGAAAAAAGATCGAACATGGTGTATCTGCGTAGATTTCCATCGCCTAAATGAGGAGACGATCCCTGATCGATTCCCAGTGCCATGTACTGACGATATTTTATCTTTGTTAGGTCAGAATAAATATTTTACCAGTTTGGACTTACTTAAAGGCTTTCACCAGATATCATTAGAAGAAAATAGTATCCCATACACAGTCTTCAGCACAGCCAGGGGACATTATGAATTTTCACGGATGCCTTTTGGTTTACGTTGTGCTCCCATAACATTTACAAGAATGATTAACATAGCGTTTGGAGACTTGCTAGGGGATATATTGCATGCCTATATGGACGACCTTGTAATCTTTTCCAATACCTTAGAAGAACATCTACGTAAATTAGAACTAGTACTACAGAGACTAAGACAACATAACTTAAGGGTAAAGATTGGTAAGTGTGAATTTTTCAAAACAGAATTAGTCTATTTGGGTTTTACGGTGTCAAGCCAAGGTCTTAAAGTAGTCCATGATAAGGTGTCGGCTATCCGTAACTTTCCGATACCTACTAATGTCAAGGGAATACAGCAATTTCTGGGGTGTAGTGGATATTACAGGCGTTTTATATGCAATTATTCAATAATAGCCGCTCCCCTAACTGATCTTACGAAGAAGGGCGTAGATTTCATATGGTCTGAGCAGCATCAACAGGCGTTTATTACCTTGAAAGATGAACTGTGTAGTTCTCCTATCTTAAAATTTCCTGACTTCGGTAAGGAATTCTTCATTACAACAGACGCCTCAGACTTAGGAGTAGGTGGGGTATTGCTTCAGCAATATGAAAAACAATTTTTCCCGATAGCTTTTTATTCTTGAAAACTGAGAACTTCCGAAAGTAAGTATGCAGTAATAGACAAGGAAGGGCTAGCTATTGTTAATTCACTAGTGCATTTTAAGTTCATAATATAGGGTTATCCCGTTAAGGTTCTTACTGATCATAAACCACTAACCGACTTCTTTAAAGGGTTCAGCCACAGCCCCAAACGAACTCGGTGGCATTTGATCATTCAAGACTTTGGCGCGATAATCAGGTATTTACCAGGGAAAGCAAATATCATTGCTGATGCATTATCACGCAGCCCTGTGTTATCTTGTACGGAGCCTTTAGCTGAATTAATAGATATATCAACATCCATGCCTATTGTTAAAATGATATCTGGACAAGAAGATCTGGGCTGGAGTGCTGAATTATTACAGACTGAGCAAAGAAAAAACCGATATTAGGAAAAATTATATATGCTTTAGAAGGCAATCATAAGGAAAAGGAATATATAAAGTATACACAGCAGAATTATATAATCAAAGATAATATTCTGTGTAGATCCGTAACAAGGAAAACCCGCAATACACCACATGTGACTAACAACCAGGTAGTGGTACCAATCTCACTTATATCCACTGTCCTAAATTGGTTGCATGCAAACCCATTGCATGGACACCCGGGGTTCTCATTAATGTCACAGAAAGCCAAATCATCGTTTTATTGGCATACGATGCTTACAGATATAAAAAAAACACATAGCTAATTGTCGCACTTGTCCGGAAAACAAAGGGCACACGAAAACACCTGTCAGCCTAGGGGCTTATCCCGTGCCCAATCAACCCTTTGAAAGGATACATTTAGATTTATTAACAGGATTTTACGAGTCAGACAGAGGAAATAAGCACCTCTTAGTAATTGTAGATGCTTTGAATCGATATACAGAACTAATAGCGCTTAAAACTAAAACTGCAATTGAATGCCCTAGGAAGTTTTACGAGTGTTACATTTGTAAACATGGAATTCCACACATGATAATCTCAGACTCGGGTGGAGAATTCAATAATCACTTTCTTACCTCAATGTGTGAATTCCTTAGCATAAAGAAAATCAATACTATGATCTATCACCCAGAGTCGAATGGGCTAGTGGAAAGAGCGAATAGGAAGGTTTTAAACATATTGAGAGTAACACTAGGGGGATCAGACCACAACTGGGATATTGCAATACCTGCAGCACTGAGTACTCTGAATCATTCATATCATATATAAATTAAAATGTCACCGCAAGAAGCATTGTATGGTACCCCAGTTAGAACGCCTTTCCATGTATTAACGCCTACAACTAATTTATCAAATCCTTTAAAAAAAATGTATAAATGCTAGCAAAAGTCGTTTTGATATCCTTCGAAAGAATTTAGAAGAATCACAAATCATAATGAAAAGGAATCATGATAAAATAGCGAAGCCAACTAAAACATATACCGTGGGTGATAATGTATAGCCTACATACAGGTAAATGTACGTAAAGGACTCAATTATAAACTAATACCTAAGTTTGAAGGCCCATTTAACATTTTGGAAACATTAACGGCCAATAGGTTTAGAGTTCAAAACGTATCCCAACCCACTGATGAGAGAATCGTACCATTGGCTCACATAAGAAATTAAATAAGAGGGAAAGAAGTGAGGGATAAATTTTTATTTTTTTTTTTTGTGAACCTTATATGTTAAAAGTTTTTTCTTCTTGATACAGGAGTAAATACATATGTTTTTCTCGTTACAGGTTTCCAAGATGAAGTTTATATTGTTAGGAGTGATATTGTTCACACAGACATTTTTCTCGTGTGGGATGAGCTCTAAAACTAAAAGT
>NC_090734.1:63583450-63598450 GCF_036898095.1 Palaemon carinicauda
CATTTTTTGGGCTCAAGCCATGTCGTCCTGATGGAAGTATACCAGAGCATTACTGTATCTGTGGATTCTCAATACGTGCCGTACTCCTCAGGAATGTTTCTTAGTCAACTCGACTGAAAGACCTAAGATGTTACCGTTATACATCTTTTCACTAATCATAAGCCATGAAAGCGCTTCCTGCCCCCTATAGGGAGGAGTCCTACTAGACTCTAGAAACGAACGAAGAGTACATATACCTATGTATGAATCACTCGCCAGCCAGTACAATATAGTGGTCTCACTCTATATGAAGTAAAGCATAGTCCTTACGGAACTACAGCATCCAAGGGAAAAAAAATCCCGACCAGCACCCTGGTCGAAGTAAAAATAGACAAAAAGGTTATATCTGCGTAGGATTAAACTTGCTGCCGCCACCGTCCTCAGAGAGGGGTGGAGCCCTTTATGCTAAGGAAAGTATAAACCAGTGCAACAAGGCTTGCATTAAGGAATAGGCTATTATAGATATCCCCGATTAATATACATAGGCTAAATGCTCAATAATTAACATGAAATCAATATAGGTGAAGGAGACGCAAGGTTCCCGAAAACAAGTTTATTGAGTAACAATAAATAGACATGGTTACCACAAATATATACATATGATAGGTGGATGACCAACAATTTACACAAGTACCGTAGTGCATGGATGTATGGTTATCTGAAAGAAAACAATCAGGTCACTTGTCGCATACCAAGGTATCAAAGTTAACGTCCATGTTACTATCCACTGACATTAGCGTTAGCAACTCTCGGCACACCTGTCTGTACTTGTGCTACCATCACCATAATGCTGGAACAGTCACTGTGGGCTCCCAGAGCCTTCACTACTAGTTATACCAACGCATATAACTATACACTCACCCAAGAATCAAAGTCCCAAATAATTCCACTGTTCCTCGCAGAGTTAAACAGCAGGGTTAACGACGCAACCAACTGCTACCACAGACCTCTTTAGCTGCTCCACTTGCTTAGCATAGTGGCGAAAGAATACCCTGGAAGACTTCCAGCCAGTGTATGAACGAAGGTGTTCAAAATCCATAAAGTTAAGGAAGTTTAAGGATGAAGCAACTTTCCTCGGATCATGACCTGTGGGTGAACTGTCAGGATCCGCTCTGCGAATAAAATATGTAATTTTCGCCCTAAGCTGATTTAAAGATAAATTCGAGCCCGATGTTTCTCCTCTGAATAGTTGGCCCCCATGGAAGTCTGAAGTTCTACGAAGATAGACCTTTAGGCATTCTACGGGACATAGAGATGCATCTTCTTTCAGAGGGCAGATTCTCCAGGGACCCCACCTGTTGGTGGGCAACTCGTTCTTAGCGAGGAACGTAGGGTCCGGAAACAGGTTCAGTTCTCCCCCATCCAGGAACTGAACCCGGCCCTCCTCTCTCGAGAGGGCCACAATCTCACTAACTCTGGCCCCAGAAGCAAGGGCAAAAAGGAAGATCTCTTTTTGAGTCAGGTCCTTCAATGCGCACTCCTCATTATCCAGTAATGAGGCAAAATGAAGGACTTTGTCTAACGACCACGAAATAGGCTTTGGAGGAGCTGAAGGTCTAAGCCTAGCACAGGCCTTCGGGATCTTATTAAACATCTCGTTAGCGAGGTATACCTGGAAGGCATATAGAATGGGTCTTGTCAGAGCTGACTTACATGTAGAAATCGTGTTAGCCGCCAGCCTCTGTCCGTGGAGGTGGATGAAGAAGGATAGGCAGAACTCCGTAGAGATCTCGTGCGGATTCTTGTCTTTGACAGAGGCTACCCATTTCTTCCATGCTGATTCGTACTGCCTTCTAGTAGACTTACACTTATATTCTTCCAGGAAGTCGATGCTATCTTTCGAGATTCCGAACCGTTTCTTCACCGCTAGGGAGAGAAAATCATGAGCTGCAGGGTCCGGGTTTTCTGTAATGAAGCGTAGACAGTCGACTTCTGGACTTGCTGGGACAGAACTGGGTCCGAGAGTGGTAGAAACTCTAGTCGTAGTTCCAGAGCTAGAGGGAACCATACACTGTTCGGCCACTTGTGGGCCACTATTGCTGCTACTCCCTTGAAGGATCTCAGTTTGTTGAGGACCCTCAACATCATATTGTGAGGGGGAAACAGGTAGATCCTGGACCATCTGTTCCAATCGAGGGACATCGCATCTACTGCTTCCGCCAAGGGGTCCACGTATGGGGACACATATCTCGGCAGCTTCTTGTTGTCCTTCGTCGCGAAGAGGTCTATCTGCAGTTCTGGGACTTGTCTCAAGATGAAGGAGAATGATCCTGCGTCTAGGGACCATTCCGACTCTATCGGTGTAACCCTGGATAGAGCGTCCGCGGTCACATTCCGGACTCCTTGAAGGTGAACTGCTGACAGGTGCCACTTCTTCTTCTCCGCCAGTCGAAATATGGCTAACATTACCTGGTTGAGAGGTGGAGATCTCGATCCCCGCCGATTCAGACATTTCACTACCACCTCGCTGTCCAGTACCAACCTTACATGGATCGAGTGACGTGGGGATACTTTCTTCAGGGTAAGAAGCCCTGCCATAGCTTCTAGAAAGTTTATGTGAAAAGTCCCAAATAGCTTGGACCAGGTCCCTTGCACTTTTTTCCGATGGGAGTGACCCCCCCACCCTACCTTTGAGGCGTCTGTGTGGATTGTCACTGACGGGGGGGGGGTGGTTGAAGAGGTAGTGACCTCTTTAGACGACAGGCTTGAGACCACGGTCTGAGAAGAGAACGTAGCCGAAGCGGGACCGGTCTCTTCAAGTCCCTTCGCTCTTTCGATGCAAAGGTTCTCCAGACTCCCGCTGCATCTTTTAGCTGTGCTCTTAGCACTGGGTCTGTTACTGATGCGAACTGAAGAGAGCCCAAAACCCTCTCTTGTTCGCGTCTTGATATCCTCTCGGAACCTAGAAGTCTCCTGACAGACCCCGCTATTTCCTTCCTTTTCGACATCGGAATGGAAAAACGGTGTGACACTAGATCCCAGTGAATTCCCAACCACTGGAACCTCTGAGCTGGAGAAAGACGAGACTTCTTTCTGTTAATCATGAAACCTAGATATTCCAGAAACTGAATCACTTGTAGGGAAGCCTGCAAGCATTCCGCTCTGGATGCTGCCCACACCAACCAATCGTCCAGGTAGGCTACTACCTGGAACCCTTTTAGGCGTAACTGTTTGAGCGCTGCGCTCGCAAGCTTCGTAAAGATCCTTGGGGCTATGTTTAGCCCGAAGGGCATCGCTCTGAAAGCATAAAGTTTTTGTTGTAGCTTGAATCCTAGGTAGGGGGAGAGACGGCGACTTATTGGAACGTGCCAATATGCGTCTGACAAATCGATGGAGACGGTATATGCCCTCTTGGGCAGTAAGGCCCTTATGTGTTGTAACGTTAACATCTTGAACTTGTGGTTCACTATGAACTTGTTGAGTGGTGACAAGTCCAGAATGACTCTGAGTTTCCCCGAGTCTTTCTTGGGAACACAAAACAGCCTCCCTTGAAACTTGATGGACTTTACCCTCCGGATCACCTTTTTCTCCAACAGATCTTGGATGTACTCCTCCAAAACGGGGGTGGAGTGTTGGAAAAATTGAGGGCACTGGGGCGGAGTACTGTACCAACTCCAACCCAGTCCATTTTTGAGCAGGCTGTGGGCCCAGGGATCGAAGGTCCAGCGATCCCGGAAATACTGTAGTCTCCCACCTACCGGCGACACTTCACTTTGACTGCCCTGCAGTCTTGCCTCCCTGGCCGCGACCACCTTTGAATCCTCTTCCCCTAGAGGGGCGTCTCGCCGAACCTTTGGCTGCACCTCTGGGCTTTGCTCGAAACGTGGTCGATTGCCCTTCGAACACTGGATTGAATGCCGGGGATGCTGATGACACGGCTTGGGGTACCCATTGGAAGGTGGTCGGGGTCTGGGCTACCAGTTGTGGTACCGGAGGCAAAGCTGGCTGCTGCTGCTGCTGTCTTTGTGGTCTGAAAGGCTTGGCTGGACGGGAAGAAAACCTCGATTTCTTCGCCTTTCCTTTCGGCTGAGGGCCCTCATCAGGAGAAGACTTCCTCTTAAGGGACAGGCCCCACTTAAGGAGAAGATTACGGTTCTCAGTGGCTGCCTTGTCCACCACCTCTTTGACCACTTCGTTGGGAAAGAGATCTTTACCCCAGATGCTAGATGAAATGAGCCTCTTGGGTTCATGCCTCACTGTGGCCGAGGCAAAAACAAACTCTCTACAGGCCCTCCTCGCTTTGACAAAGCAATAGAGGTCCTTAGTCACCGTGGCCAGATGGATCTTGGCCATTACCATGAACATCTCGGGCATCTTGGGGTCGCTAGCCATTGTCTCCATGTTAGTCTGGAGAGACATCGAGGCTGCCAGGCGCTCCTTTGTGTCCAATTCCCTCCGTAGGAGGAATTCCGACAACTTGGGAAGGTTTTCGCCGAACTGCTGACCTGCAATGTCGGCGTCCAACTTCCCAACGAGAAAGTGAGGTGCACCTCCTTCCAGTCCTTATTATCCAGCGGCAAGGCCAACGACAGTGGTTTGCATTCCTCCAGAGATGGACACGGTTTGCCAGCTTCAACCGCCTTCAAGACGGCCGCGAACCCTTTCTGCATAAAGGGGAAGGCCCTAGCCGGGGAGGATACAAAGGAGGGGTGCTTCTTACTCAGAGCAGCAACTTTAGAGTTTGAGAACCCCCTCTCCTTCAATGCAGCTGTTAGGGTAGCTTGAGCCTTGGAGTGATCCAGGATGATCACCTCCTTCGGTTCCGTCTCCTCCTTCGAGGCCGGCTCCTTCTTCAGACGGACATAACAGTCCGGGTAGGCCCCTCTACTGGGCCAGAATTCCACCTCCTCAAGGGGAACTGAGCCCAGTTTCTCCGACATGACGATCTTCCCGATCGTCATCGGCATGTGCTCGGCATATCTCCACGGGTTGGCATCCGAGCACAGAGGAAGGTCCTTCACGTTGAGCTTCTTTGGAGGTCCACGTGATGCTGTGATCTTCTGCATCTGGAGCTCCAAAGAAGCGGCCTTCTGATTATTCTCCCTCTGCATCTGTTGGATCATACCAACGATGGAAGAGAGAGCCTGTCCCAGCTCTGCTGGAAGAGCGGACGAGGTAGAGGGGATAGGTTCAGGGATCTGAACCGGAACGTCTGAAGGTACGGGAACCTCTTCCTCCACGGCAATAGGATCTTGATCCTCCTCCTCACCCTCTGCGAGGAGATCCTGTTCCGCACGATCGGACAAGTCAGACATCTTGTCATCCAGCTGGATGTCCTGCATGGCATCCGCAACATCCTCCTCCACTGGGATCTGGATGAGAGGGATCTCCGGCCGAGGCTGGGGAACAACAGCGTCAGTGGAAGCTTTGGGAAAAAGGTATGCCCTCATCTTCTCATTAGGAAGATAAGGTCCAGTAGTGTTCTTCTGAAAACCCCTTACCCATAAACGGAGCTTCTCCCTCGCTGCATCCCTTGACTCCGCCGACCTAGGGGATTCAAAAGCCTCTGATAGCAGGTTAGTACATACTGCACATACCTGCGGATCCCAGTAGCGATGGTCATCATTGGAGGCTGCGCAAGCCGCGTGCCTCCTACACGAGACATGTCCGCAAAAGTTCTTGCTGCGGACATTGCAGAAGACACTATCACACTTCGGATGCTCCTCCTGTAAAAGAAGAAAATTTCCATGAATATCAAGTGAATTTCAATTCACATGTAATTATGAATATTCACAAAGAATAAGGGAAAGACACTTACTTGTGAAACCCACACAATCACCTGTGGAAGCCCACCAGCCAAAAGTCACGTAGTTAGTCTTTACTAGAATAACCAGAGATCATATTTCCCAAGGAAATTAGGTGTAGCTCACACCTAAGGTAAAATTTTACCATTCTGGCCAGGGATGAAAAGAATACTCTTTTTATCCTTGTAAGGCGACACCAAGTGATTGCACAAAGTAACACAAGTAAGTTAGAAAAGACAGTGTTGTAACCTACTATATCATGGTCTCCCTTGGTTGAATACACCACTCAAGAAAGAACTGATACAGTACATGAGGGTGGTGTGCCGGCCGGCTATTGCCGGCCAGTACCCCCCCCCCCCTTTTTTTCCAAAGGTAGATCTCAAGTACACAACTCCAGATCACCCCTATTGGGGAGAACTCCAGATCCCATGCCTGAACCGGCCGGCAGTGGTTGCCGGTCCGCAGCCACCCGGGTAGCACTGTGTTGCCGGCCATCACTCTTAGTGGCCGGCTAACCGGGCAGTGTAGCAGGCCGGCCGGCAGCGGTAAGCAAACCCTGCCGGCTGGCCTCCACACCAGGTAGCGCTCGGCTGCCGGCCGCCACTCATAGTGGCCGGCAGATGAGCAAGAGACCGGCCGGCAAAGGTATATAACCACCGCCGACCGACAGCAAGAGAACTGGAGAACACCCCCCCCACCGGCAGACGGCAAGGACAACACATAAGAAGACAACAGAATGAGTGCCGGGCTAAGAGGCAATGAGCCTCTGTGCCCGGCACCCGAAAGAGTGCTGAGAGGAAGGGGAGACACTAAGTCGGGCTTCCTAACCGCTGCTTACTGAATCTACAGCCGGCAGCGGTGGAGGGACCAAGAAAGGACCGGGCAGCACTCAAAAGAAAGGGTCTCTGCCGGTCGCCACACTCTGCCGGCCGACATGGGACCACGTCAGTTCCGCATCCTAACCTAGGCTAGGTACGGATGCGGACAACTGACACAAAGGAAACGGAAAAATAGAAGGGAAGGACAGAGGGTCCTATCCAACCTTGCCTTGGTTAAGGGTCATTCCCAACTAAGAGAGCTCATCTCAGCCAGAGAAATCCCGAGAGGGAGGCCGGCACTACTGGCTGCCTCCCTAAAACCAAGGCAAGGAAGGAATTGCTATTCCAGAAAGGGAACATATCCCGAATCCAGAACGGCAAAGAGGACAAGTCTGAGGGGTCACCGAGCGAAGGGATCACTACAGGAACCCAACAAGGTGATCCAAGGGGGATAAACCCCTTATGCCCGTGTCAGTCAGCAAGGGAGACTCTGCCCCACGCTAGACCAACCCGGACTCAGACTAATACACTGCTGTACTGTCCCCCTCTGAACTAATTCAGTTGGAACAGGAAGGTACAGTACTACTCCAGCATAGATATATTTGAAATTTAATTCAAACAAACCACTAGAGTTAAGCCTAAGGCTTAAACAGAGGGAAAGGGTTTGCCCCTCCCCGAAGAGAAGGGAGCAAACGGGGAAACAGATAATATTATAATGACCTAAGACAACCTAGCCTAGGCACTAAGAGAATCGATTACCTAATTCACCGAAACTCACTCCAATACTATCTTGGAAAGTACTCGAAAAAGGCTTATATGTATAACGTTGCCTAACGCTTAAAGCAATATAAAATCACACTTGGAAGACTAATTATCATGCAGGAAGTACAATGGCCAACAGCTAGCCTACGAAGACTAGTGTTGGTCAGCCTAGGCAAAACTTTCGCCAGGCACACTACTATCGCATCATAACAGAATTCCTAATTAAGCTAAGCAGCTAATTATTAAAGCGCAAAGGGGCTGGGAACGTCGCTCTTGCTAACAAATAAATCCTATTCTAGCGAGCGACAGCATCCATGATGCCTCCAGCAGGCAACAGCTCTTGTATCAAAGATAACTCTTTTAATTACTTTAATTTTTAAACAAGAGCCTACATTTATACATAAAAGAAATAGTACTCAACTTATCCGAGGCAGAAGAAGTTGGAGAAAGCATTATCAACGAGTAAATCCAAGATTTTGGTAGTAACACAGGGAAAAACACCGAGTCGTATAGCTACGCAAAAAGGAATACAGATGGCGCCGCGAGCGGCGCAGGGCACGCTTACGAAACGGGGAGGAGAGATGCCTTACGAACGGCTCCCCCCTTTCTTATCGTTTTCGTTTTCTTGCCATTTGACCCCTACGAAGTGTTAACGCTATTCGGGGTATAGATTGCTATGAGGCGTGTCAAGAATACGTCCACTGATATTTACGATATCCCTAAGGTCTTTTTTAGGGATACTCGCTCCAGGAGTTAGAATTCTGGGTACCTTAAGGTAAATTCTCTGGGAATATCGCCGTAGTTGTAATATACCCTAGGAAGCTGCCTTTAAGGAACTTCCATCAGGACGACATGGCTTAAGCCCAAAAATACAGTATATATATATATATATATATATATATATATATATATATATATATATATATATATATATATATATATATATATATATATATATATATATATGTAGATATATATACATATATATATATATATATATATATATATATATATATATATATATATATATATATATATATATATATATATATATATATATATATATATATATATCTACATATATATATTTTTGGGCTCAAGTCATCCTGATGGAAGTTCCTATAGGGTAGCTTCCTAGGGTATATTACAACTACGGCGATATTCCCAGAGAATTTACCTTAAGGTACCAGAATTCTAACTCCTGGAGCGAGTATCCCTCGTGAAAGGGATATCGCGACATATCAGAGGACGTATTCTTGACACGCCACATGGCAATCTGCATCCTGGACAGAGATTTCGTCTCGTAGGAGGCGATTGGCAAGAAACGAATTCGGGAAAGAAAAGGGGGGAGCCGCTCCCAAGGCTCCCTATCTTCCGATTCGTATGCGTACCTGGCGCCAATCCTGGCGCCATCTGTATTCCTTTTTGCGTAGCTTAACAACTCGGTGTTTTTTCCTATGTTTCTCGCATATCTTAGATTTATTCTACTTTTCATGGCTTCTCCGTCTTCGCCGCCCTCTGATAAGTTGAGTATAATGTCTTTTATGTATAAATGTAGGCTCTTGGTAAATTTTTGAGTGATTAATAGGATTAATCTTTGATACAAGAGCCGTAGCCTACCGGAGGCGTCCTGGACGCTGTCGCTCGCTAGGTATAAGTTTAGTTAGTCAGAGCGACATTCCCGGTTGTTTTGCTTTAATAAATTTTAGCTATTTAGCATTACATAGGATTTCCTTCGTGCTTAGTATTATTTTGGCGAAGTATTCGCCATTCTGGCCTACGCTAGGCCATGTACCCTAGTCGTTTGGTCCTAGTACTTCATGCATGATTTTGGGTTTTCCGAGTGTAATAAAAATTTTATTGAAGCTTTAGGCTATGTATTATACATTTAAGACTGTGTGGAATATTTCCAAGATAGTATACGAGTGAGTTTCGGTGATTTAGGTAATCGATTCTCTTGGTGCCTAGGCTAAGTTGCTTATGGAGCCTTTCTTTTCTTCGGAGAAGGTATGCAATCCCTCTCCCTCTGTTTAAGCCTTGGGCTTATCCCTAAGTGGTTTTTTCCGAATTTATTTTCGATAAAACTATACTGGGGTGTTACTGTATCTTCCTGTTCCAGTAGTATGGTTCAAAGAGGGACAGAACAACAGAGTTTTTTAGTCTGAGTCTGTGTTTGTCTGGCTTGGGGTAGAGTCTCCCTTGCTGGCCTGACACAGACAAAGGGGGCTTAGCCTCCTTAGGTCACTACCGAAGGTTTCTGTGGATATGATTCCTTCTTTTGTGATCTACCAGACTAGTCCTTGTTGCTGTTCTCGGGGGAGGATAAGTTTCTTTCCCTGGGAGTAGCAACACCTTCCTTGCTTTGGTGCTCTGGGAGCTGGCAAGTATTGCTGGCCTTCCCCCTTAGATCTCCCTTAGGCTAAGATAAGTTTCTTGGCTGCGGGTGATCCGTCACTAAAGCAAGGTTGGTAAGACCCTCTTGTCCCTTCCCCCTCTATCTCCGTAATGGCCTAGCCATTACAGTACTGTACGTCATTCTAGATCTGGACCTAGTATAGGTTAGGATGTGGAATTGACTCAGCCCCTTGCCGGCCGGCAGAGCTGCCGGCCGGCAAGGATCTTATATTTTTGAGTGCTGCCCGGACCTCCCTTGGTCCCTCATCCATGCCTGCCTGTAGAGCCAGACGGCATGGGTCAGGAAGCCTGAATTAGATTCTCCCCTTCCTTACATGCACTCTTTCGGATTGCCGGGCTTGGAGGTAGTGTACACTCTTATCCCGGCATCCATTCTATTTTTCTTCTAGTGCTGTACCCGACCCGGCTGCCGGCCTATGAGGCTGGCAGCCCGGCAGGTGTAGTCCTCTGGTTCTTTTGCTGCTGGCTGGCATCGGTCTTGTACCTTTGCCGGCCGGCTTATGTCAGCCCCTGTCTGCCGGTCACCAAGAGTGTGGCCGGCAGCTGGGTACTACCTTGTGTAGTTGCCGGCCGGCAGCCATTGCCGGCCGACATTGGCTGTTGCCGGCCGGCAGTTACTGCTGGCCGGCACATGCATTTGAACCAGAGTTCTGCCGCCTTATAGCTGTTAAGTAGTATACTTTAAAGCTAGTTATGGTGTGTGCCGGCCGGCACGTATCCCCCTATACTGTACTAGTATTCTTCAGTATAACATATACTGTAAGAAGAAAACTATGGTAAGGGTTTTGGTACAGCACTGTGTGTTCTAACACTTTTGTATTTTCTTGCACATCCCTTTGCTGTTGCCCTACAGATAGGAAAGTGAGTTCTTTCCTGTCTATTATCCAGGATCTTAAAATCATTGCTTAGGTGTGAGCTTCACATGTTTCCTCTGGAAACCTTGCATTGGTTACTCTAGAAGAGATTAACCATTTGATTTTATTATCTGGAAGGCTGCAACAATGGGTTGTGAGGGAAACAAAAGTGTGTGTCTTTCCTTTCTGAATTGTTATGCTATACTATGCATATCTAGTGATACATAGTTCACTTGATACTCATGGAAATTTCTTCTCTTTACAGAAGGACACTCCGAAGTGCGGAAGTGCTTTCTGCAACGTCCACAGCAAGAACCTCTGCGGACATGAGTTTTGTAGGAGACACGCAGCATGCGCTGTCTCCAAGGATGATCTCCGGTATTGGGACCCTCAGGTAAGTACTGTGTGCACTAACCTGATTACTGAGACCTTTGATTCCCCTAGGACGGAGGAATCAAGGGATATAGCTAGGAAGAAGCTTCGTACCTGGGTAAGGGGCTTCCAAAAGAACACTTCTGGCCCTTATCTTCCAAGTGAGAAGATGAGGGCATATCTTTTCCCTAAGGCATCAGCTGATGCAGTGATTCCCCAGCCTCAAGAGGAGATCCCCTAAGTTCAGATCCAGGTGGATGCTGAAGTCGCGGTCGCGATGCAAGACATCCAGTTAGATGACAGGATGTCTGATGTGGACGAGTGTCTGGAGGAAGACCTCCTGGCAGAAACCCAGGATGAAGTTCAAGCCCCAGACGTTGTAGAGGTAGACGTCGACGAGGTGTCGGCTACTCCGGTTCAGATTCCGGAGCCTATTCCCTCGACATCGGCCGGTCTCCCAGTAGAGCTGGGACAGGCCCTCTCTTCTATTATTGGAATGATCCAACAAATGCAGAAGGAGAATCAGGAGAAGGCGGCTGCAATGGAACTGCGAATGCAGTGCCTTGCAGAATCACATGGGCCCCAGAAAAAGCTCAATGTGAAAGACCTTCCCTTGTGCTCAGATGCTAACCCATGGAGGTATGCTGAGCACATGCCGATGACGACTGGAAAGATCGTCATCTCGGATAAGCTGGGCTCAGTTCCCCTGGAGGAGGTGGAATTCTGGCCCAGCAAGGCATCATATCAGGACTGTTATGTCCGGCTGAGGAAGGATCCAGCTTCAAAGGAGGAGACAGAGCCGAAGGAGGTCATAGTGATGGACCATGCTAAGGCTCAAGCTCTACTTTCATCCTCGATGAAAGAGAGGGGCTTCTCTAACTCAAAGGTAGCCGCATTGAACAGGAAGCTCCCTTCCTTTGTGTCCTCGCCTACTAGAGCCTTCCCCTTTTTACAGAAAGGGTTTCTGGCTGTACTAAAAGTAGTCGAGGCCGGCAAGCCTTGCCCCTCCCTAGAGGAGTGTAAACCCTTGTCGCTGGCCCTGCCTATGGACCACAAAGACTGGAATGACGTCCATCTTACGTTCTCAGTCGGAAAGTTGGAGGCTGATATTTCCTACTCAAGAATGGACTGGGCTGGAGCTGGTACAGCACTCCACCCCCGTGCCTTCGGTTTTTCCAACACTCCACCCCCGTTATGGAGGAGTACGTTCAAGAACGGTTGAAGAAAAAGGTGATCCGAAGGGCGAAGCCCATCAATTTCTAAGGGAGGCTGTTTTGTGTTCCCAAGAAAGACTCGGAAAAGCTCAGAGTCATTCTGGACTTGTCGCCACTCAACAAGTTCATAGTGAATTGCAAATTCAAAATGCTAACACTGCAACACATAAGGACCTTACTGCCCAAGAGGGCATATTCCGTCTCTATAGACTTGTCAGATGCCTATTGGCACATTCCAATTAGCCATCGACTCTCCCCCTACCTAGGGTTCAGGCTACAACGAAGACTATACGCCTTCGGAGCCATGCCATTCGGGCTAAACATAGCCCCAAGGATTTTTACGAAGCTTGCGAGCGTAGCTCTCAAACAATTACGCCTAAAGGGAATTCAGGTAGTAGCCTACCTGGACGACTGGTTGGTGTGGGCAGCATCCGAGACAGAATGCTTGCAAGCTTCCAGTCAAGTGATCCAGTTCCTAGAGTACCTAGGCTTCAAGATCAACAGAAAAAAGTCTCGACTTTCTCCATCTCAAAAGTTCCAGTGGCTGGGAATCCACTGGGACCTTTTGTCACACCGTTTCTCCATCCCGGCAAAGAAAAGGAAGGAGATAGCGGGTTCTGTCAAGAGACTTCTAGATTCCGAAAGGATATCAAGATGCGAGCAGGAGAGGGTACTGCGCTCTCTCCAGTTTGCTTCGGTGACAGACCCAGTGCTAAGAGCACAGCTAAAGGATGCAATCGGAGTTTGGAGAAGTTATGCATCAAACGCGCGAAGAGATCTGAGAAGACCAGCCGCTTCGGCTAAGTACTCTTCTCAGGCCTTGGTCCCAAGCCAGACATCTAAAGAAGTCGGTTCTTCTTCAGCCACCTCCCCCGTCGGTGACGATTCACTCAGACGCCTCGAAGGAGGGATGGGGAGGTCACTCTCACCGGAAAAAAGTCCAGAGGACTTGGTCCAAGCTATTCAAGACCTTTCACATAAAACTTTCTAGAAGCTAGGGCAGTGCTCCTTACCTTAAAGAAAGTCTCCCCGCGTCACTCGATCCACATAAGGTTGGTGATGGACAGCGAGGTAGTTGTGAGATACTTGAATCGACAAGGATCGAGGTCACCACCTCTCAACCAGGTGATGTTGGCCATCTTCCGATTGGCGGAAAAGAAGAAGTGGTACCTGTCGGCAGTTCACCTTCAAGGAGTCCGCAATGTGACAGCGGACGCTCTATCCAGGTTCACACCGATAGAGTCGGAATGGTCCTTAGACGCAGGATCATTCTCCTTCATTCTGAATCAGTCCCAGAACTGCAGATAGACCTCTTTGCGACAAAAGACAACAAAAAGTTGCCCCTGTACGTGCCCCGTACGAGGACCCCTTAGCGGAAGCAGTGGACGCGATGTCCCTCGACTGGAACAGATGGTCCAAGATTTATCTGTTCCCTCCTCACAACCTTCTGTTGAGGGTCCTCAACAAACTGAGATCCTTCAAGGGGTAGCGGCAATAGTGGCCCACAAGTGGCCGAACAGCGTGTGGTTCCCCCTGGCATTGGAACTGTAGCTGAAGTTTGTACCGCTACCAGATCCAGTTCTGACCCAGCGAGTCCAGAAGTCAACTGTCTGCGCTTCATTACAGAAAACCCGGACCCTGCAGCTCATGATTTTCTCTGCCTAGCGGTGAGAAAGCGTTTCGGGATTTAGAAAGCCAGCATAGACTTCCTTGAGGAATATAAGTGCAAATCTACTAGAAGGCAATATGAGTCATCTTGGAGAAAATAGGTGGCCTTTTGTCAAGGCGAAGAATCCGCAGGAGATCTTGACAGACTTCTGCTTATCTTTCTTCTCCACCTCCATGGTCAAGGATTGGCAGCTAACACGATTTCAGCGTGTAAGTCTGCTTTGACAAGACCCATTCTATATGCCTTCCAGGTCGACCTAGGTAACGAGATCTTTAATAAAGTCCCGAAAGCCTGTGCTAGGCTCAGACCTTCAGCACCTCCAAAGCTCATTTCATGGTCTTTAGACAAGTTCTTCATTTCGCTTCTCTGTTGAGCAATGAAGAGTGTGCGTTAAAGGATTTGACACAAAAGGTTATTTTCCTATTTTGCAGTCGCGTCCGGGGCCAGGGTTAGTGAGATTGTAGCCCTCTCGAGAGAGGCAGGTCATGTTCAGTTCCTGGATAGGAGAACTGAACCTGTTTCCGGATCCTACGTTTCTCGCCAAGAATGAGTTACCCACCAACAGGTGGGGTCCCTGGAGAATCTGCCCTCTGAATGAAGATGCATCTCTATGTCCAGTAGAATGCCTAAAGGTCTATCTTCATAGAACTTCAGACTTCAAGGGTGGTCATCTATTCAGGGGAGAAACATCAGGCTCAAATTTATCTCTGAATCAACTCAGAGCGAAAATCACATATTTTAGTCGCAGAGCGGATCCTGACAATACACCCGCAGGTCACGATCTGAGGAAAGTTGCCTCATCCTTAAATTTCTTTAATTGTATGGATTTTGAGCATCTCCGTTCATACACTGGCTGGAAGTCTTCCAGAGTGTTCTTTCGCCACTATGCGAAGCAAGTAGAGGAACTAAAGAGATCTGTGGTAGCAGTGGGTCGCGGTGTTAACCCTACTGTTTAACTCTGCGAGGAACAGTGGTCTTAATTGGGACGATTAATTCCAGGGTGAGTGTGTAGTTACATACTGTACTACAAACTAAGTGAGGGCGCTGTGTTGCCCATGTAGACTGTTCCATTTCCGAAGGTGAACCTAGCATAAGTGCAGACATGTGTGCCGA
>NC_090734.1:63605950-63608450 GCF_036898095.1 Palaemon carinicauda
TCTTCTAGTGCTGTACCCGACCCGGCTGCCGGCCTATGAGGCTGGCAGCCGGGCAGGTGTAGTCCTCTGGTTCTTTTGCTGCCGGCTGGCATCGGTCTTGTACCTTTGCCGGCCGGCTTATGTCAGCCCCTGTCTGCCGGTCACCAAGAGTGTAGCCGGCAGCTGGGTACTACCTTGTGTAGTTGCCGGCCGGCAGCCATTGCCGGCCGACATTGGCTGTTGCCGGCCGGCAGTTACTGCTGGCCGGCACATGCATTTGAACCAGAGTTTTGCCGCCTTATAGCTGTTAAGTAGTATACTTTAAAGCTAGTTATGGTGTGTGCCGGCCGGCAAGTGACGGCCGGCAAGTGCCGGCCGGCACGTATCCCCCTATACTGTACTAGTATTCTTCAGTATAACATATACAGTAAGAAGAAAACTATGGTAAGGGTTTTGGTACAGCACTGTGTGTTCTAACACTTTTGTATTTTCTTGCACATCCCTTTGCTGTTGCCCTACAGATAGGAAAGTGAGTTCTTTCCTGTCTATTATCCAGGATCTTAAAATCATTGCTTAGGTGTGAGCTTCACCTGTTTCCTCTGGAAACCTTGCATTGGTTACTCTAGAAGAGATTAACCATTTGATTTTATTATCTGGAAGGCTGCAACAATGGGTTGTGAGGGAAACACAAGTGTGTGTCTTTCCTTTCTGAATTGTTATGCTATACTATGCATATCCAGTGATACATAGTTCACTTGATACTCATGGAAATTTCTTCTCTTTACAGAAGGACACTCCGAAGTGCGGAAGTGCTTTCTGCAACGTCCACAGCAAGAACCTCTGCGGACATGAGTTTTGTAGGAGACACGCAGCATGCGCTGTCTCCAAGGATGATCTCCGGTATTGGGACCCTCAGGTAAGTACTGTGTGCACTAACCTGATTACTGAGACCTTTGATTCCCCTAGGACGGAGGAATCAAGGGATATAGCTAGGAAGAAGCTTCGTACCTGGGTAAGGGGCTTCCAAAAGAACACTTCTGGCCCTTATCTTCCAAGTGAGAAGATGAGGGCGTATCTTTTCCCTAAGGCATCAGCTGATGCAGTGATTCCCCAGCCTCAAGAGGAGATCCCCTAAGTTCAGATCCAGGTGGATGCTGAAGTCGCGGTCGCGATGCAAGACATCCAGTTAGATGACAGGATGTCTGATGTGGACGAGTGTCTGGAGGAAGACCTCCTGGCAGAAACCCAGGATGAAGTTCAAGCCCCAGACGTTGTAGAGGTAGACGTCGACGAGGTGTCGGCTACTCCGGTTCAGATTCCGGAGCCTATTCCCTCAACATCGGCCGGTCTCCCAGTAGAGCTGGGACAGGCCCTCTCTTCTATTGTTGGAATGATCCAACAAATGCAGAAGGAGAATCAGGCGAAGGCGGCTGCAATGGAACTGCGAATGCAGTGCCTTGCAGAATCACATGGGCCCCAGAAAAAGCTCAATGTGAAAGACCTTCCCTTGTGCTCAGATGCTAACCCATGGAGGTATGCTGAGCACATGCCGATGACGACTGGAAAGATCGTCATCTCGGATAAGCTGGGCTCAGTTCCCCTGGAGGAGGTGGAATTCTGGCCCAGCAAGGCATCATATCAGGACTGTTATGTCCGGCTGAGGAAGGATCCAGCTTCAAAGGAGGAGACAGAGCCGAAGGAGGTCATAGTGATGGACCATGCTAAGGCTCAAGCTCTACTTTCATCCTCGATGAAAGAGAGGGGCTTCTCTAACTCAAAGGTAGCCGCATTGAACAGGAAGCTCCCTTCCTTTGTGTCCTCGCCTACTAGAGCCTTCCCCTTTTTACAGAAAGGGTTTCTGGCTGTACTAAAAGTAGTCGAGGCCGGCAAGCCTTGCCCCTCCCTAGAGGAGTGTAAACCCTTGTCGCTGGCCCTGCCTATGGACCACAAAGACTGGAATGACGTCCATCTTACGTTCTCAGTCGGAAAGTTGGAGGCTGATATTGCCGGACGTCAGTTCGGCGAGGACCTCCCTAAGCTGTCTGACTTTCTTTTGCGAAGAGAGTTCGATACAAAAGAAAGACTGACTGCCTCAATGTGTCTTCAGACTACTCTCGAGACGATGGCAAGTGACCCAAAGGTCCATGAAATGTTCATGGTAGTGGCCAAGACTCATCTGGCCACAGTGACGAAGGACCTTTATGGCTTCGTCAAGGCAAGGAGAGCTTGTAGGGAGTTCGTGTTTACCTCGGCTACGGTGAGGCATGAGCCAAGGAAACTAATCTCCTCCAACATTTGGGGAAAAGACCTTTTCCCTACCGACTTGGTCAAAGAAGTTGTTGATAAGGCCGCCTTGGAGAATAGAAACCTTCTCCAGAAGTGGGGCCTGGCTATCAAAAGAAAGTCTTCCCCAGATGAGGGTCCTCAACCAAAGAGGAAGACTATGAGGACTAGGCTACCGTCTCGGCCAGCCAAGCCTGTTAGACAGCAACAGCAACTGCAATTGCCATTGCCCCCAGTG
>NC_090734.1:63615950-63633450 GCF_036898095.1 Palaemon carinicauda
ACATATGGTTAAGTCATTTGATTTAGAAGAGCTAGGGAATGTTTGTGCTTGTATGAGATACCGCCGGTACCCATTGGGGTAATTCTATTTGGGAATATAATATTATGGTACTCAAATCATTAACATTATTACTTTTGTGTTATTCTATATTCATTGGTACGGCATTGCAAGCCAGTAATTCTATAGTTGAATTTATAGAATATATTTTCATTAAAATGCAAAGATAAAGAAAAAGGATCATGTTTTCTTTTCAAGTGTGCACTCATAAATAAATGAAATTTCCCTGAAATATTTTGTTTCTTGATCCTTTTTCGTCTAGTCTATTTATATACTTCAGCACTAATGATGGTGAGATAAATGAACAATAGTGGGAGTACATGATTTTCGTTGAAATGCCTTGCTTATGCAGCTTCAAAAAAGCACACAAAATATAAAAGATTTCTCGGAGGGGGGTGGCGCCCCCCCCCCCCCCCCCCAAACAAACTAACCAGCTGATTAGGCTCGCTTCGCTCGCCAAAGTGTCTCTGCCCACCCCTAAGATAAATCTAAAAGACGTCCCTGGGTGTGATAAAAATTGCAGAGGATTTAATAACTTTGCCAATAGAAATGATGAAACACCTGAGCCGGTACCAAAAGTAACCGTAGTAAAAGAAAGGAAAGCATTAAAAGGCATTAAGCCAATTTGTACTATGTCTTCTGCTTCGTAGGGATATCTTGGATTATAAGTGAAGGCACCAAGACGCCTTTGTAAAGTATTAAAAGGACGTGATCTTGCTTCTGCATGCTTGACTCATTAAATACGGCAACTATTTTCAGCTCATTCCGATTTTTCTTGTTTTCGATGGACAATAATTCTTTGTTGGTTATCCTGAAGTCGAATAATTGTTTGATCTCTTGTTCTTGAGTTCTTATAGCTGATATTATTTGTGGATTTTTTCCAAGGCCAGGATATCTTTGGTCTTCATCCTGTGCTTCATGGCTAGCTTCCATTCTGCTTTCATTAGTGTTCCTTCTTAAATTCATCTGCTCTTTGTCTTCTGTCTCACGTTTAGCTGCCATTTTTCTTGTATTAGTGTTTCTTCTTAAATTCCTCTGCACTTCCTTTTCGGCTTTACGGCTAGCTGCCATTCTACTTGCACGAGTGTTTTTTTGTTCTTCATCCTGTGCGTCACGTTTATCTGCCATTCTTTTTTTGTTTGTTTCCCTTTGTAAATTCCTCTGCTCTTCTTTCTCCTTCTATCTTTTTCTTTTCACCGAATTAGCTTTAGCGGCTTTGCCAAATGAGAGCTTCTTTGTAGGTGTCAACATTTTGTAGAAAACGGAAAAAAAATATAATAATTACATCTATCTCAACCATTAGATATTCTGTAGAATTTCTTTTTGGGTGGCATAATTTTGTAGAAAACTGGAAAAAATATAAAAATTTGCATAAGACTCAATCATTAAATATTCTGTAAGTTTTTGCACACTTTATCACATGGAAAAGAAAATCAGTGTATGCTGTGTGTTAGGTGGGCAACCCCCTGGAATCTCTTTTTTTAGTTAAAATTTGCAAATTAATATAGCTCCAAATAATCTCTCATGTTCACACTATCTCTCAGTCGAAATTCATTGCAATTGGTTTATCATTATTGAATGCAGTTTTAGGGGTTTGGAATTATGGGTCCCGTTGAAACCCCCCCCCCCCCCCCCAGGTGTTTCTTGATCAAAATAAAAATAGTGAAGTTAGATTTCTGGATTATCTATACTAATAAAGCTGGTGATTATCTGTGCATATTAATTATTTTGAAAAAGTTGAAGAGGTCTAGTTTGCCATCCTGGCTGATTTCATGAAATCGTTTTAGGGGATCTGTAATTATGGGGCCCGTACAATTTTTCTATAGCGAACACAGGACACACACAAAGGCGAACACCTAGACACACACAGACTATCACCAGCTTTATAAGTATAGATGGGGAAGATTTTGATAGAACACTTGAAGATATCAATATGGGAAGTACATCAATCCTAAAACTACATAAAGATAGTGAGAAAATTCTGACTGATAAGGGAGTAAGATAGGGACACCACATCTCTCCTAAATTATTCACAGCATGTCTAGAGGAAGTAAAAATAAATTTGGAAAATATAGGAATTAACATCAATGGGGAATGTCTTATCAGATTGGGAATTGCAGAAAGCATAGTTGTGGTTAGTGAATCACTGGAGGAATTACAAAAGATGATAGAACATTTGAATGAAGAACGCAGAAATGTAGGATTTAGAATGAAAATTATTGAAACTAAGAAAATGTTCCATGAAAATGCAAAAAGACAACAAATAAGAGTTTTGGACGAATCTCTAGAGATTTTTAATGAATATACGTAGGCTAATTAGAACAGACAGTGAGTGTTTGCCTAAAATACGAGGCCAAAATCAAAAGAATGAGTCTCTAGAGATTACAAAAAAAAAGCAGGGATAGGTATAGAAGACGATGGATTGACTAATTAAGAAAGTTTGGGGGCGTGGACTGTTATAGAAAGACCATTAACAGACGCAAGAGGAGGAACATGTTTGAGGCCTTTGTTCTGCAGTGGACTAGAAACGGCTGATGATAATGATGATAAGGATATATATATATATATATATATATATATATATATATATATATATATATATATATATATATGTATATATATATGTGTATATATATATGTGTGTGTATGTGTGTGAGTATATTATATATATGTATATATATGTTTATATATATATATATATATATATATATATATATATATATATATATATATATATATATATATATATATACATATATATACAATTTTCCTCTAATAGGGTCTAGCTTTCATAAGGACAAGTCAACGATCATATAACAAATACGTCGTGGATGAGCCCCTGTGCAGAAACGTTCCAACACATTATCGTAGATATTACATACACTTATGGTTTGCATGGGAGCCCCTACCACCACGGCGTCATTCAACTCTATCTTGCAATCACTCTTTCATTTCAAGAATTAAGTTAACTATTTTACCATACCTTTTAACGACCACATCCCTCTCCCTTTCACTTCCTATAACACGTATGCTATTCAAAAACATTGTTGTCTGCAGTATTCAACGTCTTTTATCTATTTCACTCATGCCAGTTACCTATACATTTCCCTCCTAACCTTCCTCCTGTTAATATATAATTTGAACGTTTTTCCTCTTGAAAACAATTCTAAATTCTTTTCATAGTCTGTGCAGTTCCTCTCCCCTATCTCTATTGAAAACTGCATCAACTGCAAATATCAGATACTTGACACTCTAATTTTAACCCACTATTAATCCTACGATTTTTCACCTACACGGCTGTAACTTACTTGAATTCTAGCATCAATCCATGCAAAAAACTTTATATAGCCACAGTGACATAACATGTAATTTTCTAAATTCCATTACATATAAAATCACTTGCATACTTCACTTCGATTTATTAAATCTTTTTTTATTCATCATCACCATCTTCTCCTACGCCTATTGATGCAATCGGCTACGGTTAGATTTTGCCAGTCGTCTCTATTTTGAGATTTTAATTCAATACTTCTCCATTCATCATCTCCAACTTCACGCTTCATAGTCTACAACCATGTACGCCTGGGTCTTCCAACTCCTCTAACACCCAGTGGAGCCCATTTAAATGTTCAGTGAACTAATCTCTCTTGTGGAGTGCAAAGTGCATGTCCAAACCCTCTCCATCTACCCTTCACCAAAATTTCATCCACATATGGCACTCGAGCAATCTCTCTTATAGTTTCATTTCTAACCTTGTCCTGCCATTTAACTCCTAATATTCTTCTGAGGGGTTTGTTCTCAAATCTGCTAAATCTGTTGGATATTGTTTCATTGTCATACCATGACTAATGTCCATACAGTAACACGGATCTCACTAAATTGATATATAACGGATTTTCTTATGTAATTTCAGGCGATTTGATTTCCAAATGTTACTTAACCTGGCCATTGTCTGATTTATTTTCAATCTTTCGTTAAACTTCAATTCTAAAGACACTGTGTTAGAGATCATAGTTCCTAAATATTTATATGATTCCACTTTATCTATTCTTTCTCTTTCCAATGATATTTCATCTTCCATTGCATATTCCGTTCATATCATTTGTGTTATTTCTATTTTTCTTGAACCCAACCGCCTATGATATATCATGCATTCTGGTAAACAAGCATTGCAAATCCTGTGGTGTTCTGCTAATAAGGATAGCGTCATCAGCATATTCTAGGTCTGCTAATTTCCTATTACTAATCCATTCCAATCGTTCTCCTCCATCTCCAACTGTTCTACGTATTATAAGATCCATGAGGAGGATAAACAACACAGGTGACAACACATTCCCTGGAGTACTCTGCTGTTAACTGGAAATTCATTTGACAGGCCTCCACTGACATTAACATTGCACTTGTTTTGCTCATGAACAGGCTTAATGAAATTTACATATTTAAGACGAATTCCATAATAATACAGACTCTCCACAAAAACTGGCAGGTGCAAACTATCACAGGCTTTTTCATAGTCCACAAATGCCATCAAAAGTGGATTTCTTTATTCTATACATTGCTGTACAACATGTCTCAAAATGAAAATGTGGTCAGTACAACTTCTACCTTTTTTAAACCACGCTTGTTTATCACTCCTCTTTTCGTTGATCTTTCTCTCCAGTCTCTTTGAATAAGCATACTTTATATTTCCATGAAAACTGACGTAAGTGTTATGCCTCTGTAATTATTGCAATAAGTCAGGTCTCCCTTTTTAGCAAATGTCACCAACACTCCTTATTTCCATTCATCAGGATTTGCTTCTTCGTGCCACATTCTACAAAATAATCTTGTAAGTATTCGGGGGTTCAACTCACTTTTATTACTCAAAACAATTAAATACCATACTAGACACCATTTTCACAGCTTTTTTCTATTTATTTTTAAAATTCTTTCAGAAGTATTCTATGATGAACCAAGTATTTGATCCATACACACTCATCCTTGTTTAAATCTACTGTTCTTCCTTTTTCATTCTTTTTTTTTATATCTGCCTTACTATTGCAATTGGAATCAACTTCTTTTTTATTGTTATATGTGGAGCTAGTCCCTATAATCTTATTTATCAACTATCCTTTTTACTTAAACAAAGAATAATTACTCCTCTTGCCCGTCCAGTCCAGTCATCTAGACATAACTTACCCATTTGGTCAACTTCTCTACCATACTCTCCTCCCTACAAAACAGAAACCGCTCATGACTCTTTCAAATTCTGGCATCTTCCCCCATATAAAAATCGGTCTCTAGAAAAATGGAACCTTCTAAATTTCTTATGAATATTTTAGAAAAGAGATTGCAGGCGCATACCTTTTTTTCTTTGTTTTTATCTAATAAATGCTGGTGTTCATTTATAGGTGGACTGGTGGGTGGTATGGCAATCCAAGAATGGTCTTTTAGGATCTGTGTGGAGGGGTTATAATTAAGTCATTAATCCTTTAGCGGTCATATATGTAAATAAGATATGAAATCAACCCTCACACTACGTTAATTTTGAGGCATTTCTAAGCCAGTTTACTCCTTTTGTGTTGGATTGATTTTTTTTCATGTTTGTTTTCTGTAACATTGATAATTTATTTTGGTTACCTAAATCTTTCAAAGCAGGAGAGAGGGAGAGAGAAAAAAATATGATTAATTTGAGGATTTTTTTAGAGAAGGACAGCTGGAACAGCTGAAGGTTAGAAATAGCAAATGATTCCATAATGGTGAAATTAAAAATAATTAAGTATGAACCCAGTATGTGTGACAAGCTAGGACTAGAAGAAATGCGATTAATTAGTTTTAGTTGATTGTGGAAGGAAGAGAAAACTTATGAAAGGAAAATGGCGTGGATAAAACGGGAAAATATATAGGTATAGGCAGGAATCTGAAGAAGTTTGAAACAGGTTAAACTGCAAGAATGAGTGTGAAAGATATATGTATTATTATTATTATTATTATTATTATTATTATTATTATTATTATTATTTGCTAAGCTACAACTCTAGTTGGAAAAGCAGGATGCTCTAAACCCCGTGGCCCCAACAGGGAAAATAGCCTAGAGAGGAAAGGAAACAGTAGCATTAAAATAGACATTTCCTATAAAAACTATAGAAACTCTAACAAAACAAGAAGATAGATAAGTTAGAATAGTGTGCCCGAGTGTACCCTCAAGCAAGAGAACTCTAACCCAAGACAGTGGAAGACCGTGGTACAGGGGCTATGGCACTACCAAAGAATAGAGAGCAATGGCTTGCTTTTGGAGTATCCTTCTCCTAGAAGAGCTGCTTACCATTGCTAAAGAGTCTCTTCTACCCTTACCAAGAGGAAAGTAGCCACTGAACAATTACAGCGTAGTAGTTAACCCATTGGGTGAAGAAGAATTGTTTTGTAAACTCAGTGTTGTCAGGTGTATGAGGGCAGAGGAGAATCTGTAAAAAATACGCCAGACTATTCGGTGTGTGTTTATGAAAAGGGAAAGTGAACCGTAACCAGAGAAAAGGATCCAACGAAGTACTCTCTGGCCAGTCAAAGGACCCCATAACTCTCTAGCGGTAGTATTTCAACTGGTGGCTGGTGCTCTGGCCAAAAATGAAAGGGCTGAAAGATGATTGGGTATGAATGAGGCTTATTGTGTGTGTGGGGTTTTACGTTAGAGGATCTAAGTGACAGTATGACAAACGAGAGACAGAGATATCAGGATATTAAGTAGTATACATGATCTTTTGTAAAAAGCAGAAAATGGTTTAGGTGAAATGGACGAATTGCTTGCGGAAATAAGTGGGCTTTTGGGCCAGGATGATAATGGGGTAAATGAGATAGAATGTGATACATTGTATGATAAAAGCATAGATGAAAATTGTAATATTACAACGGATAATAACGATATGTAAGAGGTAAATGAGTATATGAAGACCCGGTTACTCAAAGCAAAGGACCTCTTCCCGAATATTAATGAGTAACGATGAAAGTCAGGTGACTGGTTGTTTGGGAACAGATGGGAAAGGGTTTCGCAAAATAAGAAGGGAGAGGGATGTTAAGGATTCAAGGTTTTTTTCTCTTTTTTTCGTAACTTTGATGATTTGCTTTCGTTTGTCAAATCCATCTGAGCGCGAGAGAGGGAGAGCGAGAGACAAAGGGGCTGTTAGTGTAATGGGAGTAAAACTGTTGGAATAACTGAAGGTTTGTTCGTTTACATGTTTTTTATTAGATAGCTCAGGGCGGTATTGTATGTCATAAGTAGTCTCTTTTTATTCTTTTTTTCTTTAACTGCAGAAGAAAGATTTTATCATTTTTAAAGCTTGGATTTATTCACAGTATATTTGAAGTGCAATCTATTGATTTATAAGTAGTCCTAAGTATTATTTCTACTTTGGTAAATATAAAATACTTTAATTTCTAGCCAAATACAAGAACCATACATTTTTCCTAGTTGCTATCTTGTTTTTTAGGCATTTCTTACCATGATTATTGGGGCAAACCATCTGTTCATGAGTTTTTGGACCTTCTTATATAAGCACAATTACGGGGGACCTTACTGGAAAACTGGGGTTTTATGGGTAGGAAAATGCAAAAAAACGAGTGATTTGCTGCAATAATAATGGTCAGAAATGCAAAATAAACACAAGATAACTAGTAGGAAAAATATATGGTTCTTGTAAGTGGCTGAAAATTAAAGTAACGTATTTATCTGTGATTCATTTCACATCTTTTTAATGGTTTTTGCTGCGCCATGGCTCGCTACGTTTGCAAAATTAACATTACATCACTGCTCCTATGTTCTGGCAAGAGGTACATGGATGAGATGCGCTCGCAGGCACCGTGGGTCATTATTTCAGGGACTTTGTTTTTTACTTTCACATGAGCAACAATATCTACACATTGAACGGAGAGCGTTTTTTATTACATTCAGTAGCCGACGGAGGAAATTACACTAGATTTCGAAAAAAAACACTAAATTTCGAAATAGATTGAACTTCCCTCCTGGTGACGTCTTTATGTGATGGTGGTAAAGTTGAAACTGAAGGGGAGTGTGGAAAAAATGGCTGTTGTAGAACAACATCAGGGAATTTGCGCATAAATAGTTGGAAGCTCCTAATTGGTTAAAAAAATAATACAATAAAACAGAACAGGTGACAAAAACGATCACAAGCAACGAATGTGCAATAATGTAAACAGTGGAGTTAGAGTAGGAGTTAGCCTTCACATTTTAATCAACCGATATGTAAGTTATTATGCCCAAGCCCCTATTAAACATATAGAGAAAAATGCCAAACTAGCCAGCACTCGTCCATTTCTTGTAACGAATACCAGTTTTGCTGGTAATTAAAGTATCATATATTAATCCAAGTTTGTATGGTGTAGTTGTGAATAATCACATTTTTGTATTTTTATTTAATTTTGCTAAGATGTGATAGTTGAGTTGGCTAGGATGGGTCAGAAGATGTTTTTTTCTATTTTTATTTTGTGGCCACACTGCCTCCTTTTAACACGTGATTAGGATAGCTCCTGGTACCATCTATGTTTTCTTTCTTTTAATGTTGATTGGAAGAATTTGAAGATCCTTGGAACCTTTATGGAATTAGAGATACTACGATTAGAATTTGAATCATGAAGACTTTAGCTGTTTAGAGGATTGCGAATTTGGATAGTTCTTAGAGGATATTTATGTGGATGATGATGAAAAAGATCGGAAACGGAATATATATATATATATATATATATATATATATATATATATATATATATATATATATATATATACAGTGTATTTGTATATATATATATATATATATATATATATATATATATATATATATATATATTCATATATATATATATATATATATACATATATATATATATATATATATATATATATATGTACATATACATATATATATGTATATATATATATATATATATATATATATATATATATATATATATATATATAAATATATATATATATATATATATATATATATACATATATATATGTATATATATACACATAAATATATACACACACACACACACACATATATATATATATATATATATATATATATGTGTGTGTGTGTGTGTGTGTGTGTGTGTGTGTGTGTGTGTGTAGCATATGATTCTATAAGATCACCCTTAACAGATATCCAGATCCTAACCTTGATGATCAGAACGCCAACACCCCCAAACCAACAGATCAGAAATGTGCAATGATAGGCTGGCTATAGTTTATCAACCATCACACGGCAAATATCAGCTTTGACATTACCGATATCACCTCAGTGTTCAGGTGGCACACCTAGCACGGGGCACTACACCCCAACAAAGTTAAAAAGTGAAAACAATAATGCATGAGCGTGTGGGAAGCAGTACTGTATGGGAGGATTAAGTTGCAACCTACTAAAGCTAACCAGCGGGTCTCACTCTATGAGGAATTGTTCACTCCAGTAAATGTACAGATAAAGATGTTAGAAAAACTTTTAGTTGCATGTTTACAACAAAACCATGTGAGAATTAGAGTTCCTTTAACTCAATAACCCTCAGGATAAAATAGTTTAATAGCTTAAGCCATAATTATACCTAAATACTTTAATTTCTTTTGTCTATGTAAACGGTGTGTATATAATTAATTTCACGGTTTCCATGATGATTCAATTTAGACTCATAATAGCATTTATAAAATAAGATGAAAATTCAAAAATGTATAAGTTAAAATTAGTAATCACTTTAACCTATCCTATTGATTTATTATCAAAATTTTCATAAATGTAAAAGGCTAACATACCAAAATGTGCAAATCTACCTGATAAAAGAATAAATGTAACTAACTTATTTTGCAGATTAGTGCAGTTTTAAATGAAAATTAATCACATGGTTATCAGGTAAACAGAGGGGTTAGCTAGAAACATCAAAATAAAATGTTAAGGGTAATAAAACCAATCAATACACGTATGCTCAATAGTTCATAGCCAGAAAAAAACATGAATATGCCTAAATAAAAAGGTGTCCAGACATTTTTTCGCATAAGGGGGAAGTCTGGCCAAGTAGGCAACTTTAAACATTCACTTGTTCAAAGAGACGTCCTGTAGTCCGGGGTGATGCTTATATCCTTTAAAGTTTCAATGGTAGGGCTGTCTGGCCATATGGAGGTTTTGGATTATTTCAGAGGGGCCGCCTAGAGGGCCACTAGGGCTTGACTCTACTCTCTGCTACGGGAGAAAGAGAAACTGTAAGACAGGAAAATAATAATAATAATAATAATAATAATAATAATAATAATAATAATAATAATAATTAGAGAGAGAGAGAGAGAGAGAGAGAGAGAGAGAGAGAGAGAGAGAGAGAGAGAGAGAGAGAGAGAGAGAGAGCAGTGGAAGGGCATGGGTAGGGCCAGGGGTTATGGGTACGTTTTGGCGCAGCCATTTGGGCGTGGCCGTTTGGACACCAGCTGTTTTACTTATAAATATTCTTTCATTTATAAATCCTAAGAGTGGGTTAAATGACACGTTTCCAGTCCCAAGGGTCCATCCATTCCAATTGCTCTAACCTAAATCCACCCTATCCCTTAACCTCATTGGCTACCCCTAACCTGATTCCAACACCTCTCCTAACCTCATTGGCTACTCCTAACCTAATTCCACCTCTCTCTCTCTCTCTCTCTCTCTCTCTCTCTCTCTCCATAACCTAGCCTAACCTACCTAACCCAACATAACTTAACTAAAGTTAACCTAACCTACCTAACCCAACATAACCTAACTTACCTGACCCAACATAACTTAACTTAAGTTAACCTAACCTACCTAACCCAACGTAACCTAACATAACCTAACCTATCTAACCCAACAAAACCTAACCTAACCTCACCTAGTGAATGAAATGATATATACCTAATTTCAAGTCTATCATTCAACCTTAAAATAGTTATTATGGAAATTATCAGTTATTGGTATATTTTGAAATTAATGTATATAATATTTTTATTGGTTATCCTGAAAACTATTATCTTTTTGGAAATTATTGGAATTATTATTATTCATGAAATTATTGTCACTTATGAGAAAATTGAAATTGTTGAAATTATTCCAACTGTAAGATACGCTTAGATTGTTATTATTATTATTATTATTATTAGTATTATTATTATTATTATTATTATTAGCTAAGTTACAACCATAATTGGAAAATCAGGATGCTATAAATCCAAGGGCTCCTACAGAGAAACATAGCCCCGTGAAGAAAAGAGATAAGAAAATAAATAAACGTTATAAGAAATAATGAACAATTAGAATAAAATATTTTAAAAACGGTAACAACATCATAAGAGATATATAGGTAAATGTTGGCTAGGGCCCCAACTACCTGTTGAGATATTAACCGCTAGGGAGTTATTTGGTCCCTTGACTGGCCAGACAGTACTACATTGGATCCCTCTCTCTGGTTACAGCTCATTTTCCATTTGCCAACACATACACCGAATAGTCTAGCCTATTCTTTACATATTCCCCTCTGTCCTCATACACATGACAACACTGAGATTACCAAACAAATTTTCTTAGCTCAAAAGTTTAACTACTGCTATTGTAATTGTTCAGGGGCTACTTTCCAATTGGTAGGGGTAGAAAAAACTCTTTAGCTATGGTAAGCAGCTCTTCTAGGAGGAGGACACTCCAAAATCAAACCATTGTTCTGTGGTTTTGGATAGTGTCATAGCCTCCGTACCATGGTCTTTCGCAGTCTCGGGGTAGTTCTCTTGCTTGGGAGTACAATCGGGCACACTGTTCTATCTTATTTCACTGCCTCTTGTTTTTTTTTTTTTTTTCTTATACTGTAGTTTATATATGAAATATTCATTTTAATTTTGTTACTGTTCTTAAAATATTTCAATTGTTAACTACTTTTCTTGTAGTTTCCTTATTTTCTTTCATCACTAGGCTATTTTTCCTGTTGGAGCTCTTGGGCTTAAGGTATTTTGCATTTCCAACTAGGTTTGTAGCTTAGCAAGTAGTAGTAGTAGTAATAATAATAATAATAATAATAATAATAATAATAATAATAATAATATAAACTATAAAAACACTTATTTCAGCCTGTTTAATATAAAATCATTTGCTGCAACTTTGAACTTTTGAAGTTCTATTAATTCAACTACCCGATTAGGAAGATCATTGATCTTGGTCACAGCTGCAATAAAACTTCTAGAATACTGTATAGTGAGCCTCATGGTGGAGAAGGCCTAACTATCATGATTAACTGCATGCCTAGTATTACGAACAGGATGGGACTGTCTTGGAAAAATTGAATGTAAAGGATGATCTGAATTATGGAAAATTTTATTCAATATGCATATCAAACTAATTGAACGGCGGTGCCAGAGAGTAATATGTAGATCAGGAATAAGAAATTTAATAGATCCTATGTTCCTATCTAACAAATCAAGATAAGAATCAGCAGCTGAAGACCAGACAGGAGAACAAGACTCAAAAAAAGGTCGAATGAAAGAATTAAAACTTTTCTTCAGAATAGATTGAACATCGAAAATTATAAAAGACTTTCTCAATAAGCCATTTTTTTGTGCAAGTGAAGAAGGCACAGACCTAATGTGTTTCCCAAAAGTAAATTGCTGTCGAGAATCACGCCTAAAATTTTAAAAGATCCATACAGAGTTTAAGAAACATTATCGATGCTGAGATCTGAAAGTTGAGAGTCCGCTGTCCTTGACCTACTTACAATCTTACTTGGAGTTTTGTTAGGATTTAACTTCATGTCCCATAATTTGCACCATGCACTAATTTTACCTAGATCTCTATCAAGGGATTCAGCAACCCCAGATCTACATTCAGAAGATGGAATTGGTGCAAAGACTTTAGCATCATATGTATATGCAACAAGCTTGTTTTCTAGGCCAAACCACATGTCATGTGGTTATAGTATGAAAAGCAATGGGCTAAGAACACTATCCTGAGGAACACCAGATAACACATTCCTATGTTCACTCTGGTGTCCATCAACGACTTTTTGCGATCTATTGCTTAAACAATTAATAATAATGCTAAGAAACAACCCACCCACTCCCAACTATTTGAGTTTGAAAACAAGGGCTTCATGATTAACACGTCAAAGGCAGCACTAAAGTCAAGGCCAATCATACGAACTTTCTGATCACAATCCTGGGATTTCTGTACAGCATTGGAGGGATTCACATGCCCCAAGGCCTTTGCGAAAACCAAATTGCACACTAGGGAACAAGTAGTTACCTTCATCTCACCTATTTTTGCCAAAAGACGTTCAAAAACATTAGATAAAATAGAGTAACCTTACCAATTCTCCAAGTGCTAAAAGCTCCTCTTACTAACTTGCGCAAAATAACAGATAACTTTGGAGCTAGGAAATTTGCAGTTTTTATAGAAAACAAAGGAAAAATATCATTTGGGGCTACACCTCCATAAGCATCAAAGCCCATCAAAAGAGCTATAATTTCACCAGATCGGAAGCTAAACTACTTAGTTCAGCCTCAGGAAAACAGGATTGAATAAGATCAGGTTTTTCATTACTCTGTTTACTGTCAAACACATCAGCCAACAGGGATGCCTCTTCCTTTGGACAGTGAGTGACAGTGCCATCTGGTTTAAGTAAAGGGGGAATATCTATAACAAAGAGTACAGACTTAAGGGTAGTTAGAAACTTTTGTTCCTTGGATGAACCAGAGAGGGTTTCTTTTATGGTTAAATTGTATTCATTTTCAGCTGAAGCATAAACTCTCTGGGCGAAGGCTCTAAGCTGAGTATAGTTATTCGAGCTTCAATCTGATTTTGTTACCCTTCCAAAGATGATAGGCCTCCTGCTTCTCCAAATAAGCACGTTTACAATCATTATTGAACCATTTTTTTGTCTATCACTCGGTACCTCAGCAAACGAGAAGAGATACGCCTATCAATGATGTTGACTAGTTTCTCCTTCAAAGGGACAACAGGATCAACACTACTATAAAATTTAGACCAATTTAAGCCCCAAAAAATCAATCAAAACCCCATTCTAGTCTGCTTGAGATTTCATATAAATTTTACAAGAGTATGATGCGTCAGGGACAGACTGTTCAGTCTTCATTACAAATGAAATCAAGGAATGATCAGATGTCCCGACTGGAGAACCAACCTTACTTGTTATGACGCCAAGGGAGTCGGTGTATACGAGCCCCAAGCAGATACCAGACCTGTGGGTAGCTTCACTTATGATTTGCTTACAGCCTGATTCAGAGGCTCTCAAGCCATGGCGATCGGTAGGAGAAGCAGAATTTAACCACTCCCTATGGTGAGAATGGAAATCCTCAACAAAGACAAAAGAGGCCTTTCTATCATCTTGTATCTCGGCCATAATGGTAAGAAGACAATCGAAGATAAAATCATAAATGTCTGGATTCCGGTAGATCGAACACAAATAGAAGTTGTTATGCCTGCCACAAACTTTTATTACCTGAATCTCATGACATCCACATTCATAGCAAGACTTATGAGAAGCAGGGTACTCAGTCCTAATGTACACTGCCATTCCCATGGACCTAGAAAGGGCATCCCGTTTCAAAATTATTGGTTTCTCAAGACCAGTTATAAGAAGATCAGATGAGTGCCTCATATTAGAAACCAAAGCTTCTGAGCACAAAAGAATATCATAATATCTGGACGCAACTGTAAGGTCTTGTATATTTGCATGAAGACCACGAGTATTGCAATAGAGTAGACGACATTGACGAAATATAGGACGTACTAGTCCCGGATTTCACTCAATGTCTCCAGACAGCATAAGAATTGATGGTAATAAAAAAGACATATCAGACTTAAAAACTAAATGATAACAAAAAAAATGTGTACAGATATATATATATATATATATATATATATATATATATATATATATATATATATATATATATATATATATATATATGTAAAGTGATTCATGAAACCCATAGACCATAGAAAAAAGTCGGAAAAACTGGTCAACATGAAGGAGCCGATACACCATACAAGGCTAATTACCCTCCAGGATAGCCATTTCAAGTGAAGGGGGGACAGTAAGGATGGTTTTAAAAAGAGAAATAAACGGTATATGTAAATTTACGCTATTTTTAAGAATTAACTTTTCATTTCACGTATTTTGTCACGAAGTCTCATATAATCTCGTTTCGGTATGTTGTACGACACACACAAGGAATGAACACGAGGGATTACACCACTTTTTGTGTTTCTACGTGGTTAGAAATTTCTTGGAGATTGCAGAGAAAATTCTGGAAGTAGATTTACTCTTTTTTTTTATTGTCCCGAGAAGTATGTGGGCAGAGTTTGCTGAGAGAGGGTTGCCTTGCAAGCAAGGTCACCTTACACCGCTAGGTCTTGGCACCCATGCCACTATAATGATCTATTAGAATTTTCTAGACGAATTAAGTCCATATATATAGCCCCAGGAAGGCAAAAGCAGCAGAAGAGACCCAGCCTGTCCCTTTGAAACAGGCAAAGTTCACCTGCCCTCTCTCCTCTCAAGTGCTCAAGCGTGTGCCCTTTCAAATGTGAATAAGGTTTTACCCATTGTATATCCCGCATAGTGTTGTTCAAAGGTTGGAGGAATTTATTAAATGATAAATCAAGAGTAGTGTGTTAATGTAAGTAAATTGTCATATAAATTTTTGTAACTGGCCCTGTGAGATTAAAGTTAAACAGTGAAGTGTTTGTATTTTGCTCAACTGTTCGGTAACCTCGTGTGATCCAAAAGACGTAAGTGTAACAGTTACATTTATGTAATTTTCATTTAGTGTTTAATCATTAGAGTGTTGAAGTGTTAACTATTTTCTTTAATTATCAAAATTAAATATTTGTGTAAAATTTATTATTATTTTTTTTAAAGTGATTGTATAATTATCATAGAGAAATATTTTCTTGTCTTAGTCTAAAGTTTTGTTCAAACTTAATATTTCGAGTGATTTATTATTGGTGGTAATTCGAGGTGCTGTAACTTTTTATAGGATATGCTTATTTTTGTAAAGGGTGTATTATTTCAATCACCACTATTTCCTAACAGGGCTTTGCTCGTAATCCCTAACTATGAACAGAAGTAAGGGGATATTTCTGAATAGTTCTTATTAAGTAATCACCCAGTTTTGTTTTGAGAGTAGCGTAAGAGACCTTTGGATATTCAGTATTTATATATATTTCTGTCTGGGAGTTATGTAATATTCTCAGAGCTCGGGTATTATTTTTCAAGCATAACAGACTTATATAATATAAGCAGGTGAGTTTGGAGCTCGGGAGTTTATGCAATTCTCCAGCCGTAACATGTATTTTTGGTTCCCAGACCCTTGGGATCGAGCGGGTATGTTTTAAATATTGGTGATAACAGGGTCGTGTTTTCGTTAAAGGTTTGAACAGTTTAATGTTGATAGGATTCTGCGTAATGTTAGGATATATTTTTTGGAGAGGTGTAATTTTTGTAAAGTACAAGATGGAACAACTAAATATCCCAGAGTTTTTGAAAAACCCAATCGTTAATGAATTTTCAGAAGCTAATGTAACTAAAGCTCAGTGGCTCTCTATTTTAATGGCATGTGGTGGCCATGCAACGAGTGGAATGATTAAAGCTCAAATCAAGAGTCTACCTTTAGTAGTGTTGATAAGCTCGGGAAAGTTGTCGGAAGAAGACATTGTAACAGCTCGCAAACTGTTGGAGAATGCTGAAGCAGAATTCTTAGCGAAGCAAGGATCAGTTGACCTAGGAACTGAAGGCATAAAACCAGAAAGGAATGTAGAGGCTGAGACTCGATGAATTGCAGCGGAAGAGAATTTGATTAAGGGGAAGATGATAGAAGAATGGAAGAACGAGAGAGGAAGGAGGCAATAGAAACTGCAAGACTGGAAGAAAGGGAGCGAAAGGAGGCAAGAGAAATTTCAAAACGGGGAGAAAGAGAGAGAGGGAGAAGAAGCCAGAGAAATTGAAAAACATGCAAGGGAAATGGAAGGAAGACAAAAAGGAAGAAAATCAGAAAAAGCGAGACACACAAGGGAATTGGAACTGTTGCATACTCGTGCAAGGTCAGCAAAGCAGACAGAGATGATCCCTGCTATAAAGGATCCCAAGTTTAATATGACGAGTGCGCAAAGGTTAATTCAAAAATTCATAGATAAGGCCACGACGAGTTCTTTGATCATTTTCAAACTGTCGTATCGACTATGGAATGACCAAAAGCTAAATACTCTGTGTTATGAAGATTATCCTAACTGGGAAAATACTCAGTGCCTATCTTTCCTTGTCTCAGGAACAAAGGAAGGAGTACCAGGAAATTAGAAGGAGCGTGCTAAAAGTGTATCAGATGACCAATATTATTATTATTATTATTATTATTATTATTATTATTATTATTATTATAAATAATAATAATAATAAT
>NC_090734.1:63645950-63648450 GCF_036898095.1 Palaemon carinicauda
ACCTCTACCTTCATCACTGCTTTTCTATGGACCTAAAAGACTGGCTATATGTTGAGGTAAGGTTTGCATTAAGTACGATGCATTTGGTTTGTGAACTTTCAACTATAGTTACGGTTTTATAACCTTTTGTCTTGCAACCAAACTCATATATATATAATAAAGTCTGAAAGGTCTCTTTTTAAGTTTTAAATTTGATCTTGACATTTATATTAGGATTATCAAATCATTTATTGATCTAGGTTTGTATTTTCCATAGATTAATATTAAAAGTTCGTTTGTTTTCTAAGATTTCGCATATATGCAGATTGTTATGTTTGTAGCCCCTGACGTTTCCAATTTATAATGGTCCATGCTATGGGTTACAGATCCTTCAAATGTTTCGAAAATTGAGGGGTAATAGTGCGGACCAAATGCAGTTTCTCTGGCGGAGAGAGAGAAAGTCCACGCTAAGTTTTTCCAAAATTTGAACTGATCAGGATCATCATATTCGCCAGTCATTCTTCGGTTTGTAAATTGTCATATATTTACTGTTTAATTGTAAATTAAATTAATTTTTTTATGACTTAAAATTTTGCTTCTCCTTAATTTATGTTACATTGCCCTCTCAAGTATTGCTTTTCGAAAATTATTATTATTATTATTATTATTATTATTATTATTATTATTATTATTATTATTAATAAGTTTAAAATCATTGTTATCATTATCATTATCATTATCATTATCATTATCATTATCATTATCATTATCATTATCATTTTTATTATTATTATTATTATTATTATTATTATTGTTATTATTATTTTTATTTTTATTTTTATTTTTATTTTTATTTTTATTTCTATTATCATTACCATTATCATTATCATTATCATTATTTCAATTATATTATTATCATTATTATTATTATTATTATTATTATTATTATTATTATCTCTTTTATTATCATTATTATTATTATTATTATTATTATTATTATTTCATATATATTATTATTATTATTATTATTATTATTTCATATATATTATTATTATTATTATTATTATTATTATTTTCATTATTTTATTATTGTTACCGATTTTATTATTATTATTATTATTATTATTATTATTATTATTATTTTTATTTTTATTTTTATTTTTATTTTTATTTTTATTTTTATTTTTATTTTTATTTTTATTTTTATTTTTATTTTTATTTTTATTTTTATTTTTATTTTTATTTTTATTTTTATTTCATTATTATCATTATTATTTTATTTATCATAACTAAAATTATTATTATTATTATTATTATTATCATTATTATTATTATTATTATTATTATTATTATTATTTCATTTATATTATTATTATTATTATTATTATTATTATTATTATTATTATTATTATTATTTCATTTATATTATTATTATTATTATTATTATTATTATTATTATTATTACTATTATTATTATTATCATTATTATTATTATTATTATTATTATTTTCATTATTATATTATTATTGTTACCAATATCATTATTATTATTATTATTATTATTATTATTATTATTATTATTATCATTATTATTATTGTTATTTCTTTTAATATTATTATTATTTTATTATTATCATTGTTATTTTTATTATGATAATTAAAATTATTATTATTATTATTATTATTATTATTATTATTATCATTATTATCATTATTATCATTATTATCATTATTATTATTATTATCATTATTATTATTATTATTATTATTATTATTATTATTATTATTGAATACTATGGCTGCATCGGCAGAATTCAATTTCTTGTCCAATTTCTCGATTCTACGGACAATTCTCTTTCAGGGTTGCTACATTCAGCTAGCAAGGTGGCGAAGGTCATCAGGTGGGTGAAGGATGGCTCTGGCTGGATCTGGGTCCTTATATATTCCGGCTCTGGTTCGTAGAGAGGGGCCTCAAATTTTGATTGGTCGATCGGACGTTATAGGCTCGGGTGTAAGATGTACGACGAGCTTGGCTCTGCCTCCCAGGCTGAGAGGAAGGAAGGAATTCTGAATCCTGATTGGTCCAGACGCGCGCCGAGCCAGCCGTAAAGTCAGGCAGTCTCCTCTCTCGCTCAGTGGACTGGGCTGAGAGAGGTAACCGAGCTCCCTGATTGGCTGAGACGCGCGCCGAGACGGGATCAAAGTCAGGCAGCCCATTCCCACGCTCAGCAGACTGGAATTCCGGACCATGTTCGCTGCCAAAATCGGCATTCGGCTATGCAGTAAAGCTTGATGTCTCTAGAGACATCAAGCTTTACTACAAAGGCCTCATGCACGCAGAATATCATCGGGATGAGAAGGCCATTAAAGGCCTCATCACTAACAACGTGTCACCCATTGATGAGACCATGAAAATGAAACTCATCATCTATTACCAGACTGAAAAAACCTGCAGCTTGATCATAAAAAACAATCCAGCGCCCCCTGAGAACGACCCTCTGAAGAAGACAAAAGTAGTTTA
>NC_090734.1:63748450-63770950 GCF_036898095.1 Palaemon carinicauda
ACGGTCCAAAATGATCAATAAAAATATACCTGAATGGTATAGAGGGAGGGTCAATCCTAAAATCGCGATAGGCACTTTGATTGACCTTAACCGTTCTCTCTTTGAATCTCTTACAAATGACACATTCTTTGATGACCTTTTTTACTACTGAAAAGTAATGTGGAATCCAAAACTTTTTTCTCATCTCTGACAAAAGGGAATAAACACCAGCATGAGAGAATTTCTCATGAAAATCTTTTATTACTAACCGAGTTAACTTACTGTGTTTGTGAAGCAAAATAGGAAAGTTGACAAAAGTATCTTTTCTCCATTTAGGCATCTTACTTCTAATTCTTAAGAGTCCATGATCATCCATGTATACATTAAGTTGAGCAATAATATTAGGAATATCCTTTACTCTCTTATTTCTGTTTTCTAAATACTGGAAAACTTCACCATACCAGATTCTCTGATCATTCCTTATGATATGTCTAGTAGCTTCCAAATGAATGGAGGATGCATCACCAAAGTTAAAAGAAACTGAGTTTGCTCTTCTTTTGAGCAAAGCAATGAATTTAAGAACGTACTCGTGAATTCTAACAAGCTTAGAGAAACTGGAACACTTGTCCAGGACGACTAAATGTTCAGGGTTTGATTCTGCTAAGACTTGTGATTCACTTAATTTAGATGCAGAAATTGAGAAGGAATTTTCATTCAATGGATTAAAATCTGGATTGGGTACAACTATATCAAATGTGTCAGCATTACTACACAGTTCATCCCTTTCACATCTTAAAAATTCTGGGCCCGTGAAATAATTAGTTTTCAAAAGCTGTTTGTACGACATAGGCCTAGTTATACAATCTGCAGGGTTCAAGATACCACTGACAAAACAAAATCTAACTGGGTTATTTTCACAGGTCCTTTGAATGTGATCCAAACGATTCATGATAAAGACACTCCTTTTATTCATTTTATCTAATTTGTTCACATAAGAATTAATCCAGCTCAGTGAAACAATGCTATCCGTATACAGTACTGATTCTACAATTCTAATAGGTTTAGGGCACTGAGGGCCTGCCAAATCCTTACTCAAATCCAATAATGTTTCTGTTCCCAAAACTATCCCTTGGAATTCTAGAGATGGAATACTTTTGCTTTCTAACTGTTTGTTAACCAAGCGATTCTTTGCTAGAACAAAACTGACTTGCTTAGTTTCTATGCACTGAATAAAAATTGTTGTCCCATAGATTATTTTACTGCTGTCAGTAAATGCAATTAAACGATATGACCCATTTCTCTCCCCGACAACTCTAGGTACCTCAATTGGAGGAGTCATGTTAACTTGTTTGGCTATGTTACGCCATTCTCGTTGTTGCTCAATGGACAATTCTGTATCCCATCCTAGAGAAGTGTTTAATTGAAGTTCATGCATAAATAAACGAGCTCTGTTTAAAATAGGTCCATTGAAATTATATGGATCAAAATTTGAAGCAATGCTTTTCAATATCAGTCTCTTAGTGTTTGCTTTAGAGTCTAGCTCAAGTTTAGGAGAGGAAATACAATCTGTTATTCGGTTCCACTTTAAACCAAATATTTTTACTACATCAGGAGTGACTTCATCCAAATTCTTATCTATTTTTTCTTGGAGCATAACATCATTGGTAACGAATTGTTGTAATTCAAATTTATATGGATTAAAAATGTTATTCAAGTTATCAAAACCCCAGTGTAAGCTTTCAGAATCATTTGCAGTGAACGCACCATTATCCATGTATATCAAAGAGTAAATAAGTTTCTTCAATTCCTTTAAGTTGTCCAAATCACCTTCAGTGTCTAGCATCAATATTTTGTACAAACCAATCATCAATATTGTTGGGCTACACCTTAGCCCAAAACTTAGACGAAGATTCTTGTATGCTATAATGGTAAAATCTCCTTTACTTACATTTTTAAACCAAAAGAATAATAATTTACTTTGATCAGTTTCATTTAATGCTATCTGCTGGAAAGCTTTCTTTAAATCAAAGCACAATAAATGAGAATCAAACCTTAAAAGTAGCAAGGCAGTAGACAATTTCTGATTAATACAAGGGCCAGCCCACATTGCCTGATTGTGGCTAATAGAGGGGGAGCCATTACTTTGTTTTTCACACAAATTAGAGAGAAAAACCATTCGGCATTTAGTAGTACTGTGGTCTAACTTAAATATTCCCATGTGCGGCAAAACACTGTACTCTGGGTGTTCTTCACAAAACTTATCCAAATTATCAATACTTTCAATTAAGTTTTGAGCTACCTGAGTCTTTATGTTATCATCCATTAATCTCAAAAATTCATCATTCTTCGATAATTTCTTTAGGTTAGATTTCAAAATTTGCTTTGCTAAATTTGTGTTCTTTCCCAGCAAATGAGAAACACGACCATTCCATAAAAGTGGCATTATCAACCTGCCTTCTTCATCTCTTTTTGTATTATTAAGTAAATACCTAACTAATTTCTTATTATGTTCAGTGCTCTCCCCATCTAAGTCAGTTCTATCTTTGTGCAAATAATATGAGCATTCTCGCTCTAAAATATGATCAGTAGCTTTTTGCAATTTATGCTCGCTGATCCTGCCATCATGATCTAAAATACAGATTGTAGGATCCTCTGCACTTCCAATACATCTAACACTAGACTTGAAACATGAAGTCATAGGAAATTTAATATTATCCAGTGATTTACCTTGCTCATTTAAATTCTCTTCCAAGCCAAAAAGTAAATGAGTATCATCATGCAGGCTAGGGAGAAATTTCAAATTTGCAATTAATTTCTCAATGTTTCCTATTAACATAATGCCAAATCTTGTTTCATAGTACACACACTGACCACTATGACCAAAACTAACCATCTTTTCCATAAGACAATGAGCTGAATTTGCCCCCAGGACAAACTGAATGTTTGATATGTCTTCTCTAGCCTCATCAAGAAACTCATCTAAAAGCTTATAACCATAATTTCTAAAACTTTACCAAGGCCGGGTAAATTCAAATTTATATCAATACCTGGGACACAAATAGCTTCTATATTATGTGCTGTCTCCCCAATCTTAACAGAAATTTGAACTATCTTGGTACGATAGCATTTTGCTCCATTAAACCCATTGACAACAAGATCAAAATTATCTTTCACAACTTTGAAACACTGACCTTCTAAAGCACACTCAGAAATGAAATTAGCTTGGCTACCTGAATCCTTCAATCGTCTTATTTTACTAGAGCCCAAAGTACAAGAAAATGTGGGTAAAATTGAATTTATGCCCCCCTTACTCTGAAAGGAACTACCTGGACAAACTACCCCATTCTGTGTACTATTTTGAACATCTTTTGATTTACTTTTCTCGTTTTGCTTAGGGTTAGGAACTGCTTTTTTAGGATTACGCACCAAATCTCTGACCTCGGAACTTTCATGATTATCTGACAGGCAAAGAAAGGAGAAATGCCATCCCTGACAATGTTTACACTTTCTGGAAAATCTAAAATGACACGAGCTATCCAAATGCTCGATTCTTGCACATTTAGTGCAACCATTCAAAATGCTCAACCTAGCTATCTTTTCCTTAGCAGTAGCGAAATTAGGGCACTTATGGATTGGATGATCACCATTAACCTTATCACTACAAAGTGTGCAAGAATTAAAAGGATTGGAGCTTTTAAAATTAACCTCTGGTGCTAAGTTTGAACTTTTACTCAATCCTAGTTTATCTTGATGCCTTTCAGCAGAAGGCAGTTTACTTTTACTTAATTTACCAAGTTTATTTGCATTCTGATACCGTTCATTGGCTTCAAAAAAGTTATCAACAATTTCACTTGTAGTGGGCTTTGAATTGTTAGTAATTTGTATCAACTGATTTCTGAAAGTTTCATTCATTCCTCTTAGGAAAACGTACTGCAAAACATCATCTATATCCATTTTCAAAGTCTTAACAGCTTCTTGTAATTTTCTAATATTACTAATATACTGAAAGGGTTCTGAATCATAACCTAACTTCAGCTCTTGAAGTTGTTTCATCACATTAAACTTTTGAGTTGGAACCGAGGCAAAAGCTGTTTTTAAGAGTTCCTTTGCATGGGAATAACCTTGTTTGTCTGCTTCTAAAGAGTCTATCAAAAGTAAAGCCTTGCCAGAAACCTGCTGTTTAAGTAACAACAACCTATCATAATCTGTGTAAGAAAACTTTCTAGTAGTTTCCTCAAACTGCTGTAAGAATAATTCTAAACTTTCATCATCAGAACTCTTAAATTTAGGCAAAGGTGCTACTGGACTTTTAAGACGACTAAGAGGAGTTTCATTCAGATTTTCACTTGTGCTTCCATTAACATTACCCTCTAAGAGCAGCAACATTTCAGAAATTTTATCTTTATATTCCTGACAAGAGCTAAATTCAATTTCCATTTCATTTTCATCTTCGCTCTCTGACCACTTCAAAGATATGACTTTACTATCAAACCCTTTAAGTTCTTCCTTAAAATTCTTAAGTTTTTCAACAAGATTTAACTTTTGTGAGCTATTATACTGCGAAAATTTATGCCTTTCATTAAATTGTCTAGTGACTTGAGAGCGGATGTACTTCCGACTCATAACAAGAAGCCTAATGTCTGTCATGATTATAGAAAAATTTAATTCTAAACGTCAATGCAGCCTAACAAAAGAAAAAATTTAAGATAATTATAGTATTCGGTATACTGATCAATAATAACAACAATAATCCAAATAAAAACCACCACTCCTACAATGCTACCCAAGTGCCACCAGTATTGAGAGCCTTCAGAGCCCCACGTTGGGCGCCATTTCAAAAACTTAAACAGAATGTAAATTTATAACAAGAGCAGCGAGAGCAGAGTAACAATAACTTTAATGTCAATATTGGATAAAGAAACTTTAAATTTAAAAATATTAGATTCTTTATTTATATTGAATAAATATTAAATATGGCAAAGCAATGGAACTCTGATGGCTGAAGTGGAATCCTCAATCACTAGTGACTGCCTGTGGTAGAACCCACTCAACTCTTGCCTGTTTTTGAAAACTATGGATTCTGCAAACCACGAAAAAATTTCCATCAAAAACCTAATGTAAAATTTATCTAAATTCCCTTTATAAACAATAATGAATAATATACAATATATCAACATCAAGTACAAATATACCAATACAACATTACATACAACTGAACTAGGTACCTAATAAATTTGCCAAGACCAGGAAGATAACTGAAGCCGATGATACTAGGCTACCTTCCAGCAAGCACAAGTAACCTAACCTAGTAACAAATGAAAAAATTAGGCTCACTAAAATCCTAAGTTAAGTGATATTAAATTACATATGAAAAAACAAACTCAGGAAAATAGAATCTGACACGGTATATCGATTTAAGCAAATTTGAACACCCACTAGGCTATTCTATGCACAAAACAATGATTTGAAATTAAGCTAGAAATAACACTAGTAATTTTATAATGAGCTTAAAATCCATAGAAAATTTATAATTAGGGTTGAAGACTTGAATAATTAATATTCATTTCAAATATTATAACCCCCTAACCAAAGTTGAACCATATGCCACAAAATCATAGGAAACTTACGGGGTTGGTAGGCCTTATCCTTAAAATCCCAATGCAAATTGAAGAGCAGCAGAAGATCCCATTGTTGAGAACTATGTATTCAGACATCTTGATATTGCACTCTTCATGGTAGCACTCGTGGTAAGCAATTGCAGGAGAGATGGCTTTAAATTGAAGTGCTACTCCATCTTCATAGCACTTCTACACTCAAAGAAAATATTATCCAATATGCAATATGTCCAATGTGGCCAATATATCACCCATCTGCCTCCTCACACTTCCCTCATTACCAGTAGGTGAAAATTTTTTCCCAAGGATGATGGAATCAGGAACTGCAAATATTAAAATACAGCCAGCAGAGCCATCTATGGACTGAGCATATTATCCTTGAAACTCCCAGTATTTCTTTTTGATTTTGCTTTGTATGGCAAAAGGGGGGTTTCAAGGATGAAACAAATATGAACATAAATAAATATACATATACACAATTTTATAAATTTTCTACAGAATTAGTATATAAAATAATTCTTCAACACTCCAAAGGGGGGATTCGAATTTAGTCAAAATTCGAATGGTAAAAGTAATGTTACAAAATTGAGTAACATTCTAAGGAGAAAAAATAAAAATTACCAACACCCAAATATATACTACATACTAATTTCTCAACATATCTCTTGTTCTTGCCTCACTAATGACAGCAGCCTCTCTCTTTTTTCATTGGTGTGTACTACTGTCCTCTTTAATATCTGCCTTTTCTTCACTGTCATTAGTCACAGGGCTTAAGAGAGGTATTACTGAAGTAACATGCCGTCTTACAGTTTCACGAGAAGCTCCCTTAAACACAGCTATGTCAGTTACTTCATCCAAGTCATTTAATTTTACTTTTTTAACAATACCCATTGGGTAATTTGAAGGTTTCATGTGCGGTTCCTTTAACAGAACAATATCACCTATTTGAATTCTTTTATGTGTCACTGGTTTATATCTACTCCTTTCGTCTGTAGCTTGTGAAACTAAGTGTGCTATAAATTCTGAATTATAAATGTTAATAAGTCGAGACCTCACATTTCTAAGTTTTTGATACTTGTCTAAAACTTTGCTAACATGATCATCTGCCGTCCAGTTCAGATCTTCATCTGGATTGCCCTGCAAGTCAGGAATAATGTTAATAGACAGCAATTCATGTCAATGAATTAATATTTCTGGTGTAATTGCATCAGGCACTTCATCTGTGATACTGTCTCTCAACCCTTCTTTGAAGGCAATAGGGCGCCTGTTAACTAAGTGAACGGTTTGCTCTACAAAAAACTCAAAATCACGGAAGTCTAACACATTATTTCTTAATGCTCCATAGATTAAACGCTTACTCATCTTAACACAAGTCTCAACAAGTCCTCCTAATTTGTTACATCCCTTTGGATACTGCTGAAACTTAATTGACTTTACACCATTTTCTTCAAAATATGCCTGACTCTCAGGATCACCCAGGAAATTAGTGACCACATTAGCTCCAGCTACCAACTGAGATCCAAGATCTGACAAGACTAGTTGAGGGATTCCATACTGATATGAATGCATTTGAAAAGCTCTTAAAAATTCTTTTGTAGTGAGATCTAAACAAATTTTTAAATTAATTGCCCTCGACCAGAGACAAGTTAAACATAGAACCCAAACTTTGCTCTTTTTACCATTAAGCTTAACGTTATACGGTCCAAAATGATCAATAAAAATATACCTGAATGGTATAGAGGGAGGGTCAATCCTAAAATCGCGATAGGCACTTTGATTGACCTTAACCGTTCTCTCTTTGAATCTCTTACAAATGACACATTCTTTGATGACCTTTTTTACTACTGAAAAGTAATGTGGAATCCAAAACTTTTTTCTCATCTCTGACAAAAGGGAATAAACACCAGCATGAGAGAATTTCTCATGAAAATCTTTTATTACTAACCGAGTTAACTTACTGTGTTTGTGAAGCAAAATAGGAAAGTTGACAAAAGTATCTTTTCTCCATTTAGGCATCTTACTTCTAATTCTTAAGAGTCCATGATCATCCATGTATACATTAAGTTGAGCAATAATATTAGGAATATCCTTTACTCTCTTATTTCTGTTTTCTAAATACTGGAAAACTTCACCATACCAGATTCTCTGATCATTCCTTATGATATGTCTAGTAGCTTCCAAATGAATGGAGGATGCATCACCAAAGTTAAAAGAAACTGAGTTTGCTCTTCTTTTGAGCAAAGCAATGAATTTAAGAACGTACTCGTGAATTCTAACAAGCTTAGAGAAACTGGAACACTTGTCCAGGACGACTAAATGTTCAGGGTTTGATTCTGCTAAGACTTGTGATTCACTTAATTTAGATGCAGAAATTGAGAAGGAATTTTCATTCAATGGATTAAAATCTGGATTGGGTACAACTATATCAAATGTGTCAGCATTACTACACAGTTCATCCCTTTCACATCTTAAAAATTCTGGGCCCGTGAAATAATTAGTTTTCAAAAGCTGTTTGTACGACATAGGCCTAGTTATACAATCTGCAGGGTTCAAGATACCACTGACAAAACAAAATCTAACTGGGTTATTTTCACAGGTCCTTTGAATGTGATCCAAACGATTCATGATAAAGACACTCCTTTTATTCATTTTATCTAATTTGTTCACATAAGAATTAATCCAGCTCAGTGAAACAATGCTATCCGTATACAGTACTGATTCTACAATTCTAATAGGTTTAGGGCACTGAGGGCCTGCCAAATCCTTACTCAAATCCAATAATGTTTCTGTTCCCAAAACTATCCCTTGGAATTCTAGAGATGGAATACTTTTGCTTTCTAACTGCTTGTTAACCAAGCGATTCTTTGCTAGAACAAAACTGACTTGCTTAGTTTCTATGCACTGAATAAAAATTGTTGTCCCATAGATTATTTTACTGCTGTCAGTAAATGCAATTAAACGATATGACCCATTTCTCTCCCCGACAACTCTAGGTACCTCAATTGGAGGAGTCATGTTAACTTGTTTGGCTATGTTACGCCATTCTCGTTGTTGCTCAATGGACAATTCTGTATCCCATCCTAGAGAAGTGTTTAATTGAAGTTCATGCATAAATAAACGAGCTCTGTTTAAAATAGGTCCATTGAAATTATATGGATCAAAATTTGAAGCAATGCTTTTCAATATCAGTCTCTTAGTGTTTGCTTTAGAGTCTAGCTCAAGTTTAGGAGAGGAAATACAATCTGTTATTCGGTTCCACTTTAAACCAAATATTTTTACTACATCAGGAGTGACTTCATCCAAATTCTTATCTATTTTTTCTTGGAGCATAACATCATTGGTAACGAATTGTTGTAATTCAAATTTATATGGATTAAAAATGTTATTCAAGTTATCAAAACCCCAGTGTAAGCTTTCAGAATCATTTGCAGTGAACGCACCATTATCCATGTATATCAAAGAGTAAATAAGTTTCTTCAATTCCTTTAAGTTGTCCAAATCACCTTCAGTGTCTAGCATCAATATTTTGTACAAACCAATCATCAATATTGTTGGGCTACACCTTAGCCCAAAACTTAGACGAAGATTCTTGTATGCTATAATGGTAAAATCTCCTTTACTTACATTTTTAAACCAAAAGAATAATAATTTACTTTGATCAGTTTCATTTAATGCTATCTGCTGGAAAGCTTTCTTTAAATCAAAGCACAATAAATGAGAATCAAACCTTAAAAGTAGCAAGGCAGTAGACAATTTCTGATTAATACAAGGGCCAGCCCACATTGCCTGATTGTGGCTAATAGAGGGGGAGCCATTACTTTGTTTTTCACACAAATTAGAGAGAAAAACCATTCGGCATTTAGTAGTACTGTGGTCTAACTTAAATATTCCCATGTGCGGCAAAACACTGTACTCTGGGTGTTCTTCACAAAACTTATCCAAATTATCAATACTTTCAATTAAGTTTTGAGCTACCTGAGTCTTTATGTTATCATCCATTAATCTCAAAAATTCATCATTCTTCGATAATTTCTTTAGGTTAGATTTCAAAATTTGCTTTGCTAAATTTGTGTTCTTTCCCAGCAAATGAGAAACACGACCATTCCATAAAAGTGGCATTATCAACCTGCCTTCTTCATCTCTTTTTGTATTATTAAGTAAATACCTAACTAATTTCTTATTATGTTCAGTGCTCTCCCCATCTAAGTCAGTTCTATCTTTGTGCAAATAATATGAGCATTCTCGCTCTAAAATATGATCAGTAGCTTTTTGCAATTTATGCTCGCTGATCCTGCCATCATGATCTAAAATACAGATTGTAGGATCCTCTGCACTTCCAATACATCTAACACTAGACTTGAAACATGAAGTCATAGGAAATTTAATATTATCCAGTGATTTACCTTGCTCATTTAAATTCTCTTCCAAGCCAAAAAGTAAATGAGTATCATCATGCAGGCTAGGGAGAAATTTCAAATTTGCAATTAATTTCTCAATGTTTCCTATTAACATAATGCCAAATCTTGTTTCATAGTACACACACTGACCACTATGACCAAAACTAACCATCTTTTCCATAAGACAATGAGCTGAATTTGCCCCCAGGACAAACTGAATGTTTGATATGTCTTCTCTAGCCTCATCAAGAAACTCATCTAAAAGCTTATAACCATAATTTCTAAAACTTCTAACAACTTTACCAAGGCCGGGTAAATTCAAATTTATATCAATACCTGGGACACAAATAGCTTCTATATTATGTGCTGTCTCCCCAATCTTAACAGAAATTTGAACTATCTTGGTACGATAGCATTTTGCTCCATTAAACCCATTGACAACAAGATCAAAATTATCTTTCACAACTTTGAAACACTGACCTTCTAAAGCACACTCAGAAATGAAATTAGCTTGGCTACCTGAATCCTTCAATCGTCTTATTTTACTAGAGCCCAAAGTACAAGAAAATGTGGGTAAAATTGAATTTATGCCCCCCTTACTCTGAAAGGAACTACCTGGACAAACTACCCCATTCTGTGTACTATTTTGAACATCTTTTGATTTACTTTTCTCGTTTTGCTTAGGGTTAGGAACTGCTTTTTTAGGATTACGCACCAAATCTCTGACCTCGGAACTTTCATGATTATCTGACAGGCAAAGAAAGGAGAAATGCCATCCCTGACAATGTTTACACTTTCTGGAAAATCTAAAATGACACGAGCTATCCAAATGCTCGATTCTTGCACATTTAGTGCAACCATTCAAAATGCTCAACCTAGCTATCTTTTCCTTAGCAGTAGTGAAATTAGGGCACTTATGGATTGGATGATCACCATTAACCTTATCACTACAAAGTGTGCAAGAATTAAAAGGATTGGAGCTTTTAAAATTAACCTCTGGTGCTAAGTTTGAACTTTTACTCAATCCTAGTTTATCTTGATGCCTTTCAGCAGAAGGCAGTTTACTTTTACTTAATTTACCAAGTTTATTTGCATTCTGATACCGTTCATTGGCTTCAAAAAAGTTATCAACAATTTCACTTGTAGTGGGCTTTGAATTGTTAGTAATTTGTATCAACTGATTTCTGAAAGTTTCATTCATTCCTCTTAGGAAAACGTACTGCAAAACATCATCTATATCCATTTTCAAAGTCTTAACAGCTTCTTGTAATTTTCTAATATTACTAATATACTGAAAGGGTTCTGAATCATAACCTAACTTCAGCTCTTGAAGTTGTTTCATCACATTAAACTTTTGAGTTGGAACCGAGGCAAAAGCTGTTTTTAAGAGTTCCTTTGCATGGGAATAACCTTGTTTGTCTGCTTCTAAAGAGTCTATCAAAAGTAAAGCCTTGCCAGAAACCTGCTGTTTAAGTAACAACAACCTATCATAATCTGTGTAAGAAAACTTTCTAGTAGTTTCCTCAAACTGCTGTAAGAATAATTCTAAACTTTCATCATCAGAACTCTTAAATTTAGGCAAAGGTGCTACTGGACTTTTAAGACGACTAAGAGGAGTTTCATTCAGATTTTCACTTGTGCTTCCATTAACATTACCCTCTAAGAGCAGCAACATTTCAGAAATTTTATCTTTATATTCCTGACAAGAGCTAAATTCAATTTCCATTTCATTTTCATCTTCGCTCTCTGACCACTTCAAAGATATGACTTTACTATCAAACCCTTTAAGTTCTTCCTTAAAATTCTTAAGTTTTTCAACAAGATTTAACTTTTGTGAGCTATTATACTGCGAAAATTTATGCCTTTCATTAAATTGTCTAGTGACTTGAGAGCGGATGTACTTCCGACTCATAACAAGAAGCCTAATGTCTGTCATGATTATAGAAAAATTTAATTCTAAACGTCAATGCAGCCTAACAAAAGAAAAAATTTAAGATAATTATAGTATTCGGTATACTGATCAATAATAACAACAATAATCCAAATAAAAACCACCACTCCTACAATGCTACCCAAGTGCCACCAGTATTGAGAGCCTTCAGAGCCCCACGTTGGGCGCCATTTCAAAAACTTAAACAGAATGTAAATTTATAACAAGAGCAGCGAGAGCAGAGTAACAATAACTTTAATGTCAATATTGGATAAAGAAACTTTAAATTTAAAAATATTAGATTCTTTATTTATATTGAATAAATATTAAATATGGCAAAGCAATGGAACTCTGATGGCTGAAGTGGAATCCTCAATCACTAGTGACTGCCTGTGGTAGAACCCACTCAACTCTTGCCTGTTTTTGAAAACTATGGATTCTGCAAACCACGAAAAAATTTCCATCAAAAACCTAATGTAAAATTTATCTAAATTCCCTTTATAAACAATAATGAATAATATACAATATATCAACATCAAGTACAAATATACCAATACAACATTACATACAACTGAACTAGGTACCTAATAAATTTGCCAAGACCAGGAAGATAACTGAAGCCGATGATACTAGGCTACCTTCCAGCAAGCACAAGTAACCTAACCTAGTAACAAATGAAAAAATTAGGCTCACTAAAATCCTAAGTTAAGTGATATTAAATTACATATGAAAAAACAAACTCAGGAAAATAGAATCTGACACGGTATATCGATTTAAGCAAATTTGAACACCCACTAGGCTATTCTATGCACAAAACAATGATTTGAAATTAAGCTAGAAATAACACTAGTAATTTTATAATGAGCTTAAAATCCATAGAAAATTTATAATTAGGGTTGAAGACTTGAATAATTAATATTCATTTCAAATATTATAACCCCCTAACCAAAGTTGAACCATATGCCACAAAATCATAGGAAACTTACGGGGTTGGTAGGCCTTATCCTTAAAATCCCAATGCAAATTGAAGAGCAGCAGAAGATCCCATTGTTGAGAACTATGTATTCAGACATCTTGATATTGCACTCTTCATGGTAGCACTCGTGGTAAGCAATTGCAGGAGAGATGGCTTTAAATTGAAGTGCTACTCCATCTTCATAGCACTTCTACACTCAAAGAAAATATTATCCAATATGCAATATGTCCAATGTGGCCAATATATCACCCATCTGCCTCCTCACACTTCCCTCATTACCAGTAGGTGAAAATTTTTTCCCAAGGATGATGGAATCAGGAACTGCAAATATTAAAATACAGCCAGCAGAGCCATCTATGGACTGAGCATATTATCCTTGAAACTCCCAGTATTTCTTTTTGATTTTGCTTTGTATGGCAAAAGGGGGGTTTCAAGGATGAAACAAATATGAACATAAATAAATATACATATACACAATTTTATAAATTTTCTACAGAATTAGTATATAAAATAATTCTTCAACACTCCAAAGGGGGGATTCGAATTTAGTCAAAATTCGAATGGTAAAAGTAATGTTACAAAATTGAGTAACATTCTAAGGAGAAAAAATAAAAATTACCAACACCCAAATATATACTACATACTAATTTCTCAACATATCTCTTGTTCTTGCCTCACTAATGACAGCAGCCTCTCTCTTTTTTCATTGGTGTGTACTACTGTCCTCTTTAATATCTGCCTTTTCTTCACTGTCATTAGTCACAGGGCTTAAGAGAGGTATTACTGAAGTAACATGCCGTCTTACAGTTTCACGAGAAGCTCCCTTAAACACAGCTATGTCAGTTACTTCATCCAAGTCATTTAATTTTACTTTTTTAACAATACCCATTGGGTAATTTGAAGGTTTCATGTGCGGTTCCTTTAACAGAACAATATCACCTATTTGAATTCTTTTATGTGTCACTGGTTTATATCTACTCCTTTCGTCTGTAGCTTGTGAAACTAAGTGTGCTATAAATTCTGAATTATAAATGTTAATAAGTCGAGACCTCACATTTCTAAGTTTTTGATACTTGTCTAAAACTTTGCTAACATGATCATCTGCCGTCCAGTTCAGATCTTCATCTGGATTGCCCTGCAAGTCAGGAATAATGTTAATAGACAGCAATTCATGTCAATGAATTAATATTTCTGGTGTAATTGCATCAGGCACTTCATCTGTGATACTGTCTCTCAACCCTTCTTTGAAGGCAATAGGGCGCCTGTTAACTAAGTGAACGGTTTGCTCTACAAAAAACTCAAAATCACGGAAGTCTAACACATTATTTCTTAATGCTCCATAGATTAAACGCTTACTCATCTTAACACAAGTCTCAACAAGTCCTCCTAATTTGTTACATCCCTTTGGATACTGCTGAAACTTAATTGACTTTACACCATTTTCTTCAAAATATGCCTGACTCTCAGGATCACCCAGGAAATTAGTGACCACATTAGCTCCAGCTACCAACTGAGATCCAAGATCTGACAAGACTAGTTGAGGGATTCCATACTGATATGAATGCATTTGAAAAGCTCTTAAAAATTCTTTTGTAGTGAGATCTAAACAAATTTTTAAATTAATTGCCCTCGACCAGAGACAAGTTAAACATAGAACCCAAACTTTGCTCTTTTTACCATTAAGCTTAACGTTATACGGTCCAAAATGATCAATAAAAATATACCTGAATGGTATAGAGGGAGGGTCAATCCTAAAATCGCGATAGGCACTTTGATTGACCTTAACCGTTCTCTCTTTGAATCTCTTACAAATGACACATTCTTTGATGACCTTTTTTACTACTGAAAAGTAATGTGGAATCCAAAACTTTTTTCTCATCTCTGACAAAAGGGAATAAACACCAGCATGAGAGAATTTCTCATGAAAATCTTTTATTACTAACCGAGTTAACTTACTGTGTTTGTGAAGCAAAATAGGAAAGTTGACAAAAGTATCTTTTCTCCATTTAGGCATCTTACTTCTAATTCTTAAGAGTCCATGATCATCCATGTATACATTAAGTTGAGCAATAATATTAGGAATATCCTTTACTCTCTTATTTCTGTTTTCTAAATACTGGAAAACTTCACCATACCAGATTCTCTGATCATTCCTTATGATATGTCTAGTAGCTTCCAAATGAATGGAGGATGCATCACCAAAGTTAAAAGAAACTGAGTTTGCTCTTCTTTTGAGCAAAGCAATGAATTTAAGAACGTACTCGTGAATTCTAACAAGCTTAGAGAAACTGGAACACTTGTCCAGGACGACTAAATGTTCAGGGTTTGATTCTGCTAAGACTTGTGATTCACTTAATTTAGATGCAGAAATTGAGAAGGAATTTTCATTCAATGGATTAAAATCTGGATTGGGTACAACTATATCAAATGTGTCAGCATTACTACACAGTTCATCCCTTTCACATCTTAAAAATTCTGGGCCCGTGAAATAATTAGTTTTCAAAAGCTGTTTGTACGACATAGGCCTAGTTATACAATCTGCAGGGTTCAAGATACCACTGACAAAACAAAATCTAACTGGGTTATTTTCACAGGTCCTTTGAATGTGATCCAAACGATTCATGATAAAGACACTCCTTTTATTCATTTTATCTAATTTGTTCACATAAGAATTAATCCAGCTCAGTGAAACAATGCTATCCGTATACAGTACTGATTCTACAATTCTAATAGGTTTAGGGCACTGAGGGCCTGCCAAATCCTTACTCAAATCCAATAATGTTTCTGTTCCCAAAACTATCCCTTGGAATTCTAGAGATGGAATACTTTTGCTTTCTAACTGCTTGTTAACCAAGCGATTCTTTGCTAGAACAAAACTGACTTGCTTAGTTTCTATGCACTGAATAAAAATTGTTGTCCCATAGATTATTTTACTGCTGTCAGTAAATGCAATTAAACGATATGACCCATTTCTCTCCCCGACAACTCTAGGTACCTCAATTGGAGGAGTCATGTTAACTTGTTTGGCTATGTTACGCCATTCTCGTTGTTGCTCAATGGACAATTCTGTATCCCATCCTAGAGAAGTGTTTAATTGAAGTTCATGCATAAATAAACGAGCTCTGTTTAAAATAGGTCCATTGAAATTATATGGATCAAAATTTGAAGCAATGCTTTTCAATATCAGTCTCTTAGTGTTTGCTTTAGAGTCTAGCTCAAGTTTAGGAGAGGAAATACAATCTGTTATTCGGTTCCACTTTAAACCAAATATTTTTACTACATCAGGAGTGACTTCATCCAAATTCTTATCTATTTTTTCTTGGAGCATAACATCATTGGTAACGAATTGTTGTAATTCAAATTTATATGGATTAAAAATGTTATTCAAGTTATCAAAACCCCAGTGTAAGCTTTCAGAATCATTTGCAGTGAACGCACCATTATCCATGTATATCAAAGAGTAAATAAGTTTCTTCAATTCCTTTAAGTTGTCCAAATCACCTTCAGTGTCTAGCATCAATATTTTGTACAAACCAATCATCAATATTGTTGGGCTACACCTTAGCCCAAAACTTAGACGAAGATTCTTGTATGCTATAATGGTAAAATCTCCTTTACTTACATTTTTAAACCAAAAGAATAATAATTTACTTTGATCAGTTTCATTTAATGCTATCTGCTGGAAAGCTTTCTTTAAATCAAAGCACAATAAATGAGAATCAAACCTTAAAAGTAGCAAGGCAGTAGACAATTTCTGATTAATACAAGGGCCAGCCCACATTGCCTGATTGTGGCTAATAGAGGGGGAGCCATTACTTTGTTTTTCACACAAATTAGAGAGAAAAACCATTCGGCATTTAGTAGTACTGTGGTCTAACTTAAATATTCCCATGTGCGGCAAAACACTGTACTCTGGGTGTTCTTCACAAAACTTATCCAAATTATCAATACTTTCAATTAAGTTTTGAGCTACCTGAGTCTTTATGTTATCATCCATTAATCTCAAAAATTCATCATTCTTCGATAATTTCTTTAGGTTAGATTTCAAAATTTGCTTTGCTAAATTTGTGTTCTTTCCCAGCAAATGAGAAACACGACCATTCCATAAAAGTGGCATTATCAACCTGCCTTCTTCATCTCTTTTTGTATTATTAAGTAAATACCTAACTAATTTCTTATTATGTTCAGTGCTCTCCCCATCTAAGTCAGTTCTATCTTTGTGCAAATAATATGAGCATTCTCGCTCTAAAATATGATCAGTAGCTTTTTGCAATTTATGCTCGCTGATCCTGCCATCATGATCTAAAATACAGATTGTAGGATCCTCTGCACTTCCAATACATCTAACACTAGACTTGAAACATGAAGTCATAGGAAATTTAATATTATCCAGTGATTTACCTTGCTCATTTAAATTCTCTTCCAAGCCAAAAAGTAAATGAGTATCATCATGCAGGCTAGGGAGAAATTTCAAATTTGCAATTAATTTCTCAATGTTTCCTATTAACATAATGCCAAATCTTGTTTCATAGTACACACACTGACCACTATGACCAAAACTAACCATCTTTTCCATAAGACAATGAGCTGAATTTGCCCCCAGGACAAACTGAATGTTTGATATGTCTTCTCTAGCCTCATCAAGAAACTCATCTAAAAGCTTATAACCATAATTTCTAAAACTTCTAACAACTTTACCAAGGCCGGGTAAATTCAAATTTATATCAATACCTGGGACACAAATAGCTTCTATATTATGTGCTGTCTCCCCAATCTTAACAGAAATTTGAACTATCTTGGTACGATAGCATTTTGCTCCATTAAACCCATTGACAACAAGATCAAAATTATCTTTCACAACTTTGAAACACTGACCTTCTAAAGCACACTCAGAAATGAAATTAGCTTGGCTACCTGAATCCTTCAATCGTCTTATTTTACTAGAGCCCAAAGTACAAGAAAATGTGGGTAAAATTGAATTTATGCCCCCCTTACTCTGAAAGGAACTACCTGGACAAACTACCCCATTCTGTGTACTATTTTGAACATCTTTTGATTTACTTTTCTCGTTTTGCTTAGGGTTAGGAACTGCTTTTTTAGGATTACGCACCAAATCTCTGACCTCGGAACTTTCATGATTATCTGACAGGCAAAGAAAGGAGAAATGCCATCCCTGACAATGTTTACACTTTCTGGAAAATCTAAAATGACACGAGCTATCCAAATGCTCGATTCTTGCACATTTAGTGCAACCATTCAAAATGCTCAACCTAGCTATCTTTTCCTTAGCAGTAGTGAAATTAGGGCACTTATGGATTGGATGATCACCATTAACCTTATCACTACAAAGTGTGCAAGAATTAAAAGGATTGGAGCTTTTAAAATTAACCTCTGGTGCTAAGTTTGAACTTTTACTCAATCCTAGTTTATCTTGATGCCTTTCAGCAGAAGGCAGTTTACTTTTACTTAATTTACCAAGTTTATTTGCATTCTGATACCGTTCATTGGCTTCAAAAAAGTTATCAACAATTTCACTTGTAGTGGGCTTTGAATTGTTAGTAATTTGTATCAACTGATTTCTGAAAGTTTCATTCATTCCTCTTAGGAAAACGTACTGCAAAACATCATCTATATCCATTTTCAAAGTCTTAACAGCTTCTTGTAATTTTCTAATATTACTAATATACTGAAAGGGTTCTGAATCATAACCTAACTTCAGCTCTTGAAGTTGTTTCATCACATTAAACTTTTGAGTTGGAACCGAGGCAAAAGCTGTTTTTAAGAGTTCCTTTGCATGGGAATAACCTTGTTTGTCTGCTTCTAAAGAGTCTATCAAAAGTAAAGCCTTGCCAGAAACCTGCTGTTTAAGTAACAACAACCTATCATAATCTGTGTAAGAAAACTTTCTAGTAGTTTCCTCAAACTGCTGTAAGAATAATTCTAAACTTTCATCATCAGAACTCTTAAATTTAGGCAAAGGTGCTACTGGACTTTTAAGACGACTAAGAGGAGTTTCATTCAGATTTTCACTTGTGCTTCCATTAACATTACCCTCTAAGAGCAGCAACATTTCAGAAATTTTATCTTTATATTCCTGACAAGAGCTAAATTCAATTTCCATTTCATTTTCATCTTCGCTCTCTGACCACTTCAAAGATATGACTTTACTATCAAACCCTTTAAGTTCTTCCTTAAAATTCTTAAGTTTTTCAACAAGATTTAACTTTTGTGAGCTATTATACTGCGAAAATTTATGCCTTTCATTAAATTGTCTAGTGACTTGAGAGCGGATGTACTTCCGACTCATAACAAGAAGCCTAATGTCTGTCATGATTATAGAAAAATTTAATTCTAAACGTCAATGCAGCCTAACAAAAGAAAAAATTTAAGATAATTATAGTATTCGGTATACTGATCAATAATAACAACAATAATCCAAATAAAAACCACCACTCCTACAATGCTACCCAAGTGCCACCAGTATTGAGAGCCTTCAGAGCCCCACGTTGGGCGCCATTTCAAAAACTTAAACAGAATGTAAATTTATAACAAGAGCAGCGAGAGCAGAGTAACAATAACTTTAATGTCAATATTGGATAAAGAAACTTTAAATTTAAAAATATTAGATTCTTTATTTATATTGAATAAATATTAAATATGGCAAAGCAATGGAACTCTGATGGCTGAAGTGGAATCCTCAATCACTAGTGACTGCCTGTGGTAGAACCCACTCAACTCTTGCCTGTTTTTGAAAACTATGGATTCTGCAAACCACGAAAAAATTTCCATCAAAAACCTAATGTAAAATTTATCTAAATTCCCTTTATAAACAATAATGAATAATATACAATATATCAACATCAAGTACAAATATACCAATACAACATTACATACAACTGAACTAGGTACCTAATAAATTTGCCAAGACCAGGAAGATAACTGAAGCCGATGATACTAGGCTACCTTCCAGCAAGCACAAGTAACCTAACCTAGTAACAAATGAAAAAATTAGGCTCACTAAAATCCTAAGTTAAGTGATATTAAATTACATATGAAAAAACAAACTCAGGAAAATAGAATCTGACACGGTATAACGATTTAAGCAAATTTGAACACCCACTAGGCTATTCTATGCACAAAACAATGATTTGAAATTAAGCTAGAAATAACACTAGTAATTTTATAATGAGCTTAAAATCCATAGAAAATTTATAATTAGGGTTGAAGACTTGAATAATTAATATTCATTTCAAATATTATAACCCCCTAACCAAAGTTGAACCATATGCCACAAAATCATAGGAAACTTACGGGGTTGGTAGGCCTTATCCTTAAAATCCCAATGCAAATTGAAGAGCAGCAGAAGATCCCATTGTTGAGAACTATGTATTCAGACATCTTGATATTGCACTCTTCATGGTAGCACTCGTGGTAAGCAATTGCAGGAGAGATGGCTTTAAATTGAAGTGCTACTCCATCTTCATAGCACTTCTACACTCAAAGAAAATATTATCCAATATGCAATATGTCCAATGTGGCCAATATATCACCCATCTGCCTCCTCACACTTCCCTCATTACCAGTAGGTGAAAATTTTTTCCCAAGGATGATGGAATCAGGAACTGCAAATATTAAAATACAGCCAGCAGAGCCATCTATGGACTGAGCATATTATCCTTGAAACTCCCAGTATTTCTTTTTGATTTTGCTTTGTATGGCAAAAGGGGGGTTTCAAGGATGAAACAAATATGAACATAAATAAATATACATATACACAATTTTATAAATTTTCTACAGAATTAGTATATAAAATAATTCTTCAACACTCCAAAGGGGGGATTCGAATTTAGTCAAAATTCGAATGGTAAAAGTAATGTTACAAAATTGAGTAACATTCTAAGGAGAAAAAATAAAAATTATCAACACCCAAATATATACTACATACTAATTTCTCAACATATCTCTTGTTCTTGCCTCACTAATGACAGCAGCCTCTCTCTTTTTTCATTGGTGTGTACTACTGTCCTCTTTAATATCTGCCTTTTCTTCACTGTCATTAGTCACAGGGCTTAAGAGAGGTATTACTGAAGTAACATGCCGTCTTACAGTTTCACGAGAAGCTCCCTTAAACACAGCTATGTCAGTTACTTCATCCAAGTCATTTAATTTTACTTTTTTAACAATACCCATTGGGTAATTTGAAGGTTTCATGTGCGGTTCCTTTAACAGAACAATATCACCTATTTGAATTCTTTTATGTGTCACTGGTTTATATCTACTCCTTTCGTCTGTAGCTTGTGAAACTAAGTGTGCTATAAATTCTGAATTATAAATGTTAATAAGTCGAGACCTCACATTTCTAAGTTTTTGATACTTGTCTAAAACTTTGCTAACATGATCATCTGCCGTCCAGTTCAGATCTTCATCTGGATTGCCCTGCAAGTCAGGAATAATGTTAATAGACAGCAATTCATGTCAATGAATTAATATTTCTGGTGTAATTGCATCAGGCACTTCATCTGTGATACTGTCTCTCAACCCTTCTTTGAAGGCAATAGGGCGCCTGTTAACTAAGTGAACGGTTTGCTCTACAAAAAACTCAAAATCACGGAAGTCTAACACATTATTTCTTAATGCTCCATAGATTAAACGCTTACTCATCTTAACACAAGTCTCAACAAGTCCTCCTAATTTGTTACATCCCTTTGGATACTGCTGAAACTTAATTGACTTTACACCATTTTCTTCAAAATATGCCTGACTCTCAGGATCACCCAGGAAATTAGTGACCACATTAGCTCCAGCTACCAACTGAGATCCAAGATCTGACAAGACTAGTTGAGGGATTCCATACTGATATGAATGCATTTGAAAAGCTCTTAAAAATTCTTTTGTAGTGAGATCTAAACAAATTTTTAAATTAATTGCCCTCGACCAGAGACAAGTTAAACATAGAACCCAAACTTTGCTCTTTTTACCATTAAGCTTAACGTTATACGGTCCAAAATGATCAATAAAAATATACCTGAATGGTATAGAGGGAGGGTCAATCCTAAAATCGCGATAGGCACTTTGATTGACCTTAACCGTTCTCTCTTTGAATCTCTTACAAATGACACATTCTTTGATGACCTTTTTTACTACTGAAAAGTAATGTGGAATCCAAAACTTTTTTCTCATCTCTGACAAAAGGGAATAAACACCAGCATGAGAGAATTTCTCATGAAAATCTTTTATTACTAACCGAGTTAACTTACTGTGTTTGTGAAGCAAAATAGGAAAGTTGACAAAAGTATCTTTTCTCCATTTAGGCATCTTACTTCTAATTCTTAAGAGTCCATGATCATCCATGTATACATTAAGTTGAGCAATAATATTAGGAATATCCTTTACTCTCTTATTTCTGTTTTCTAAATACTGGAAAACTTCACCATACCAGATTCTCTGATCATTCCTTATGATATGTCTAGTAGCTTCCAAATGAATGGAGGATGCATCACCAAAGTTAAAAGAAACTGAGTTTGCTCTTCTTTTGAGCAAAGCAATGAATTTAAGAACGTACTCGTGAATTCTAACAAGCTTAGAGAAACTGGAACACTTGTC
>NC_090734.1:63800950-63804388 GCF_036898095.1 Palaemon carinicauda
AATGTTTGGAAGATTGAAAGACCTGCACGTGTTTAAGGGTATGGCTAACGGTATGTCTGATCCTTTTTTTGGTGGAAGGAAAATTAGTTGTAGAAAAAGAGTGGGGGAATAGAGTAGGTGGATGTAAAAGGGAGCTAGTGAGGGTTGAAGAGCTAATAAAACCGGGGGTAAAAAGTAAATATCAGGAAAGGTTGAAAATGACATAGGACGAATTGAAAGTAAGAGAAACTGGTAATTTAGAGGAGGAGTGGAAGTTAGTAAAAGAAAATTTTGTTGGGATTGCAAGTGATGTGTGTGGCAAGAAGGTTGTTGGAGGCAGCAAGAGGAAGGGCAGTGAATGATGGAATGAAGGAGTGAAGGTAAAAGTGGAAGAGAAAAAGAGGGCTTTTGAAGAATGGCTGCAGAGTAATAGTGTAGAGAAGTATGAAAAATATAGAGAAAAAAATGTGGAAGTAAAGCGCAAGGTACGTGAGGCAAAGAGGGCAGCTGACCTGAGGTGGGGTCAGAGATTGGGTCATTCATATGAAGAGAATAAGAAGAAATTTTGGAAAGAAGTGAAGAGAGTAAGGAAGGCTGGTTCAAGAATTGAAGAGACAGTGAAAGATGGAAATGGAAGGTTGTTAAAAGGAGAGGAGGCAAGGAAAAGATGGGCGGAATATTTTGAAAGTTTACTGAATGTTGAGGATAATAGGGAGGCAGATATAATTGCTGTTGCAGGTGTTGAGGTGCCAGTGATGGGAGATGAGAATGAGAGAGAGATTACAATAGATGAAGTGAGGAGAGCACTAGATGAAACGAGAGTAGGAAAAGCGTCTGGTATGGATGGTGTGAGAGCTGAGATGTTAAAGGAAGGGGGTGTGGCTGTAATTGAATGGTTGGTGAGATTGTTTAATATGTGTTTTGTGTTGTCAATGGTACTAGTAGATTGGGTTTTTGCATGTATTGTACCACTATATAAGGGTAAGAGAGATGTGCATGAGTGTTGTAATTCAAGAGGTATTAGTTTGTTAAGCGTAGTTGGAAAAGTGTATGGTAGAGTAGTGATTAATAGGATCAAGGATAAAACAGAGAATGCAATCTTAGAAATACAGTGTGGTTTTATAAGAGGTAGGGGTTGTATGAATCAGATTTTTACAGTAAGGCAGATATGCGAGAAATATTTAGCAAAAGGTAAGGAGGTGTATGTTGCGTTTATGGATCTGGAGAAAGCGTATGGTAGAGTTGATAGGGAAGCAATGTGGAATGTGATGAGGTTATATGGAGTTGGTGAAAGGTTGTTGCAAGCAGTGAAAAGATTCTACAAAGGTAGTAAAGAATGTGTTAGGATAGGAAATGAAGTGAGTGATTGGTTTCCGGTGAGAGTGGGGCTGAGAAAGGGATGTGTGATGTCACCGTGGTTGTTTAACTTGTATGTTGATGGAGTGGTGAGAGAGGTGAATGCTCGAGTGCTTGGACGAGGATTAAAACTGGTAGACGAGAATGACCATGAATGGGAGGTAAATCAGTTGTGCTTTGCAGATGATACTGTACTGGTTGCAGACACAGAAGAGAAGCATGGCCGATTAGTGACAGAATTTGGAAGAGTGTGTGAGAGAAGGAAGTTGAGAGTTAATGTGGGTAATAGTAATGTTATGAGATGTACGAGAAGGTAAGGTGGTGCAAGGTTGAAAGTCATGTTGAATGGAGAGTTACTTGAGGAGGTGGATCAGTTTAAGTACTAGGGGTGTGTTGTTGCAGCAAATGGTGGAGTGGAAGCAGATGTACGTCAGAGAGTGAATGAAGGTTGCAAAGTGTTGGGGGCAGTTAAGAGAGTAGTAAAAAAAAAGGGTTGGGCATGAATGTAAAAGGAGTTCTATATGAGAAAGGGATTGTACCAACTGTGATATATGGATCGGAGTTGTGGGGAATGAAAGTGACGGAGAGACAGAAATTGAATGTGTTTGAGATGAAGTGTCTAAGGAGTATGGCTGGTGTATCTCGAGTAGATAGGGTTAGGAACGAAGTGGTGAGATGGAGAACGGGTGTAAGAAATGAGTTAGTAGCTAGAGTGGATATGAATGTGTTGAGGTGGTTTGGCCATGTTGAGAGCATGGAAAATGGCTGTCTGCTAAAGAAGGTGATGAATGCAAGAGTTGATGGGAGAAGTACAAGAGGTAGGCCAAGGTTTGGGTGGCTGGATGGAGTGAAGGAAGCTCTGGGTGATAGGAGGATAGATGTGAGAGAGGCAAGAGAGCGTGCTAGAAATAGGAATGAATGGCGAGCGATTGTGACGCAGTTCCGGTAGGCCCTGCTGCTACCTCCGATGCCTTAGATGACCGCGGAGGTAGCAGCAGTAGGGGACTCAGCATTATGAAGCTTCATCTGTGGTGGATAATGTGGAAGGGTGGGCTGTGGCACCCTAGCAGTACCAGCTGAACTCGGTTAAGTCCCTTGTTAGGCTGGAGGAACGTAGAGAGTAGAGGTTACCTTTTTGTTTTGTTTCATTGCTGATGTCGACTACCCCCAAAATTGGGGGAAGTGCCTTGGTATTTGTATGTATGTTTTATTATTATTATTATTATTATTATTATTATTGTTGTTGTTGTTGTTGTTGTTGTTGTTGTTATTATTTTTATCATCATTATTATTATTTTTATTATTATTATTATTATTAGTAGTAGTAGTAGTAGTAGTAGTAGTAGTACTAGTAGTAGTAGTAGTAGTAGTAGTAGTAGTAGTAGTAGTAGTAGTAGTATTTCAATTACTATTATTATTATTATTATTATTATTATTATTATTATTATTATTATTATTTTTATTACCATTATTATCGTTGAAATTATTATTATTATTATTATTATTATTATTATTATTATTATTATTATTATTATTTTTATTACAATTATCATCATTTTTATTATTATTATTATTATTATTATTATTATGATTATTATTTTCATTATTATTATAATTATCATTATTATTATTATTATTATTATTATTATTATTATTATTATTATTATTATTTTTAATTTTTTATTGGTGTTTTGTTTATTATTATTATTATTATTATTATTATTATTATTATTATTATTAATATTATTATTATCATTATTATTATTATTATTATTATTATTATTATTGTTGTTGTTGTTGTTGTTGTTGTTGTTATTATTATCATTATTATTATTATTTTTATTATTATTATGATAACAATAATTAATATTATTATTATTATTATTATTATCATTATTATTATTATTATTATTATCATTATTATTATTATTATTATTATTATTATTATTATTATTATTATTATTATCGTAATTTTTTCATTATTATTATCATTATTATTATTATTATTATTATATTGATTAAAATTATTATTATTATTATTATTATTATTATTATTATTATTATTATTATTATCATTATTATTATTATCATTTTGATTAAAAT
>NC_090734.1:63804888-63819888 GCF_036898095.1 Palaemon carinicauda
ATATAGAAATCTTTTACGTACATAACACGAAATTACATCCAAGTTTGAATCGTTTGTTACTGCTAGCCATGATAATTTCTTATGAACGTGTTTTGGGATTTGGGAACATATACATTGTAAAGTCATTAGTTCCTCGCACTATTTTATGATAAATCTGAATATACAGAAAAATTCATAAATAATATGTTGCCTGTGGTAAAACAACTTTTCATTCTTCATCTATTAATTATTTATTATGTCTACTTGTACTGCATTATTGTTTTACGTTTCTCTTTGCTTTCGAATTGTAACGTAAGATTGTTATATACCTTGAATACTTTTAAACACAGTAGTGGCGTATCGAATAAAAAGTAAGTACATATACAATTATGCATACGAACATGACACATAAACTCACGCACTCATAAACACACACGCACACACACCACAGAAAACATATATATACATACATATATATATATATATATATATATATATATATATATATATATATATATGTATATTATATATATATATATATATATATATATATTATATATATATATAAAATATACTTTATATATATATATATATATATATATATATATATATATATATATATATATATATATATAAATATATATATATATATATATATATATATATAAATATTATATATATATATATATATATATATATATATAGATATATATATATATATATATATATATATATATATATATATATATATATATATATATATATATGAATATATATATATATATATATATATATATATATATATATATATATATATATATATATATGAAATAATAATCATCATTGTTAGCCGTTACTAGTCTACGTCAAAACAAAGGCCTCAGATATGTTCATCCATTTGTGTCTGTTTATGGTTATTTTAATATCGGGTCCACATCTCCAAACTTTCGTATTTCTTCAATCCACTGTTTTGTCTTCTTTCCTGTGAATCTTTTGCAATTGTAATCTTAATCTATTGTCTGACATTCTCACCATATGTCTTGCACATGTACATTTCTTTTTCTTACATGTTGTTAGAATATCCTCTAAATTATTCACAGCATGCCTAAAAGTCTTAAAAAAAATACATTGTGAAACTCAAGGAATCAATTCTAAGTGTGAATACCTTAACAACTTATGATTTGCCGATGATTATTTGTGTTTACTCAACCATGGGAAGAATTACAAAAAATGGTAAGTGATTTGATTAGAAAAAAGCATTAATGTAGTACTGAAAGTTAATATTAGGAAAAGAGTAAGAGTTTTGCATGAATCTTTAGAGATTCATAATAAATATACGTACTTCGGATAGATGGTGATTTTTTCCTTAGGACACGAAACCTAAATTAAAAGTAGGATAAGCATATGGGAAACAATAAGATTATCTAAAAGTAAAAGTCAATTTTCTCTTATAGAAAAAACTATTTAATGAGGGGGTTTTAGAAGTAATTTATCCAGCAGGAACCTGATGCCTTACTAAAGCCTTAGCACATCAGCTAGTTACAGCTCAGAGACCTATGGAAAGAATAATGGTGGGAATTATAATAAAAGGCGTAAAAACGATGGCTACAAGAACTAAGAAAGTTAATGGGTATGGATTGTCAAAGAAAGACAATAAACAAACGCACGTGGATGCACATGAATGAGGCCTCTTTTCTGCGTTGGACGAGTAACGGCTGATGACTGATTATGCTGATGATGATAATGATGATGATGATGATGATGATATAATGTTTGACAAGGGATAAGGGGAACTAATCATTTAATAGCCGATGTTAATTCAGTATAAGCAGAACCTGGATTAAAGAAAATGAACTTGAAACTTACGACCATGTTCTGCTTGATCAAATGTAACAAAATAAGTTAATACACCATACATAAAGAAAAAAAACACCAAACAAAGAATCACTCTTCTTTCATGCTTTATATCAACTGGTTTCTAAGACCATCACGTGTTCTATGGCTTTATATCAAGTCTACAGGCCGTAGCTCAATATCTCTCTCTCCCAATCACTTTGTTTTTCTAAAGATCCCATTGCATTGCCTTGATCACTTTCATCGCAGTTACAGATTTTTCATTTGTTATCTCATGTCCCCTAACACAAATCTTCATTTACAAAGCTTAGTGTTTTGACATTTCCTATTTTTTTTCTTTAATACGCCATGGGAAAATTTTTATTGGCTTTCCAAACAACTTACATTGTTAATCTTCTCATTTTTATTTCATTTGATTGTGTTGTGTAGGGAGAGATGGCATTATTCACAATAACGCTACATGTTTTCTGCCGTGGTATATTTGTAGCTAAAAGAGCACTGATTGGGCTTTTTTTTTCAATATATTTTCTTACGAGAGGTATTTTTGAATTTCTGTAAACAAAATTGTATTTAGGTTTTGTGGCTTAAAGATCTTTGAACGTAGAAAAATAAAAAAGATGAACAAATAATGCTATTTGTAAGTTTCATACGAACTCACAAAAGAAAAGGCATTGGGAAAACTTTTTTGAAAATGTTTCTGTTCACGTATATATATGTGTATATATATATATATATATATATATATATATATATATATATATATATATATATATATATATATATATATATATATATATGTATATATATATATATATATATATATATATATATATATATATATATATATATATATATATATATATATATATATATATATATATATACATATATATATATATATATATATATATATATATATATATATATATATATATATATATAAATTACCAAAATTTATACATTTATTATATTTTATGATATCCCAAGTATGAATAAAATGGGCTTCGGAATATCATATTCAAGGAAGGAATTTACCATGACCTCGAACTCTGCTTGCAAAGTTCATTAATATTTTACAACTTTATCTCAGCGAATTAAGGCTAAACAAAGATATTTTTTATTTCCTGAAAATTAAATTATTAATATATGCTGGGGAAGACACGGAATATACTAAATGCATTAAGCCTTTTCAACTTTTCCTTGGATCTAGCGTCGAAAGTAAATCATTTTCTGCCAGAGGGAAGCAGTGCTAGAGAGAGAGAGAGAGAGAGAGAGAGAGAGAGAGAGAGAGAGAGAGAGAGAGAGAGAGAGAGAGAGAGAGAATAATTCATATGGGAAGCAATGAAAATGTCGTCATAAAATTTCTTCATTTAGGAAAAGTATTATTAAGCAAATTCAAACTCTATATTTATGACAGTTCTAGGTATCTAAAGACTATTCTGATCTCCAACAAGTAAATTCGTATTACGCTTATTTTCTAGGGTGATCTTTAGTTGAATTTTGATAATTATACTCATAGAAAAGATATAGAGAAAACTAATCTACATTATTGAAACATTATTCTATATCAGTTTTCATATACAAGTGACTATGCATCTAGAAGAATGAAGGGATAATAGATTGATTAACGTTAGAAATAAGACTAGCTTAGGTAGTTTTAATCACATAAAGCTAAAATATTCAATGACATAGACTCCCTCATAACTATAGCAATATAAACACCAATAAGCAGAAACATCATTATATACAGTATATATATATATATATATATATATATATATATATATATATATATATATATATATATATATATATACATATATATATATATATATATATATATATATATATATATATATATATATATATATGTATATATATATATATATATATATATATATATATATATATATATATATGTGTGTATATATATATATATATATATATATATATATATATATATATATGTATATATATATATATATATATATATATATATATATATATATATATATATAATCATATCTCTTACTTAACTCAGATTAGTTCTATGGATATTTATATTTATTATTACCTTTTTCTTTGTTTGAAAATCTGTTGAATCAACGAAACTCCACGAGTTTATCCTCATCGATGCCCCCCCCCTCCTTTTTTTTTTCACCCAAACCGTTTCCACTTATCTCTCTCTCTCTCTCTCTCTCTCTCTCTCTCTCTCTCTCTCTCTCTCTCTCTCTCTCTCTCTCTCTCTCTCAACTCTATTCCACTGACGGGGTCAATCCTCTTTGACCCTTCTCTTTGCATTTGATTCAAAGAACCAAGGACAGATTCTAAAGAACCGGCATCAACTTTTATTTGATCATATTGTACAATCCAGTTAATGGAAGTAAAATACCAGGAAAATCACGTTTGGCAAATTGATTTTTTTTCCCATTTATCAATGAAGAAAGCTGAAAGAAACATATGCTTCATACAATATATTTTAAAATTGAATACAAAACGTACATATTGTCATGGTGGTAAATTATGATAAATTTCGTCTTTCTCCCATTTAATTGGTGTGAAGTTTTAGGGTTAGAAAGAATTCTCAAGATATGATCGGAGTTAATTCTCTACATGTCATGGTTTGGTGTCTTTCCTGATTCCATTGAAATGTTTGATATAAATAATGTACCAATAAATAAAAAAAACAGTAATCCTTTGCACCTAATGCTAATTTATATATTCCTCAACCGGTTTCCATATCTACTGTATTTTTTGCGCTAGACACCACTCAACCAATTTCACACATTGAATTTTACCGTCTTTTCTGTCTTTCAACAAAAAGTACAGATAATGAGGGCGTGGGTAACACGTGTAGGGGCTTTAGATGAGCTACTGAGGGCGGAGGATATTAGTTACAGGTTTTTTTTTTTTGTCTCGTGTTTGTGAAATTTTAATATATCGTCAAAGAAAAATAAACAAATACTGAAAGCAATGCAAGATCTTTTTGGTTTACCAGGATATGGTCTTCAAATAGAGAGAGAGAGAGAGAGAGAGAGAGAGAGAGAGAGAGAGAGAGAGAGAGAGAGAGAGAGAGAGAGAGAGACTCTGGTGCCTGCCGTTCCCTTCTACTAAAGTTATTTTCGAGGACACAAAGTACTGTAGTCAATCAAGCCCTCTTGATGTCCGCCTGGTAACTGCCAACTAATCTGATATCCCATCCCACGGGTACAAGACAATCACACTATCATTTGGGTGAGCCCAATACCATTGGAAATTACTCGTTTTCTGTGTAATATTTCCACTAATATAGTTAATGCATACTCATACCTGTTGACATCTTTTCAAGCCTCTCTGTTTTTGTACTCTTCATCAAAGCACACGTCCATCTCTCCACGTCATATCCAAAAGTCCCACCAAGCAAGGTATCTGTCACCAAATCAAGATGCCAGGAACCCCTCGTGCTTGCTAGATTTAGGTGTCTGGACACAGATTATTTGGAAGCTGCTATACAAATGTTCCCTGAAATGGAAAAGTTAGACCTAAGACAAAAGACTTAAGCCCATGATCATCACACTACACATCGTGCTGCAAAAAGCTGGCTCTCTTCGTCCTTGTGGGGATTACAGGTGTCTAAACATGGAGACAGACCAGGATTACTACCAACTCTGCAACATCACCAACAATACCTTTTACTTGCTAAAAGTGAAGGTGTTTTCTACTACCGACCACTTGAGGTGCTATTACGAGGTGTCCATAAACCCAGAAGACAACTCCAAGAACCCCATAAGCTCCACCTCCTTAGGTCCATACACATTTAATTACTCCTCTCTTCGCCTTTATAGTACGATGGCCACTTTTCAATGACTTATATATGCCATCATAGCGGACCTGCCCTTCAGCGAATGTTACTTGGATGACATACTTGTATTCTCTTCCTCCAAACTGGAACATCTCCATCACCTATACATCGATTTTAACCCCCTGCAACAGAATGACCTTCTAGTTGAGATGAACAAGTGTACCTTTGGCGTCAATGAAGTATTGTTTTTAGGGTCCTGCGTCACTCCTGCAGGCATGTATCCCTTACTGGAGAAGGTATCAGGTGATAAAAATTTCCCCATACCAACGCCAGTCAAAGCACTACACTAATTCTTGTGCATGAAAATATATTATCACCTGAACTTGCCAGTCATCGCTGCCACGCTTGCTCCCTAAACACATCATTCAAAAGCAAATCTAAAGACCTCGAATTTGGTCCCCTCTAGGATGCGACATTTTGTGATGTCAAGAATGCCTTATCATCTGGTGCTTTAAAAACTTTAAAGATACTAATGAAGGGCTGAGGTAAGGGACAGTTACATTGCCTATCAAGGAGGACAATGCCCAAGAGCCTGAAAATATATACATATGTTCAGCTAGGACCAAGGAGGGCTAGGTAATGGCAGCTGATGACTAAGCAGAGAGAACTATAGGCTTCTCTAATCCCAAATCCTTTGCTCACAAGGATTGTGAGGCTAGAACGACCAAATGAACTAATGTTTTAGCAAGACTCGAACTACAGTCTGGCGTTCACCAGTCACGGACGTTACCTTATTGACCACAACAACCCCATACTGTATTTGTGTTACTTACCCTTCTCTTTTTTTTTTCCACGAATGCCAGCAATGTCACTATAGTAGCAGTACTCAAGCGGGTGATCAATGGTTCCCACTGTCCATTGGTCTTCTTTTGTAGGAAACTGTCCAAGGTGGACTCCAGCTACTCTACCTCCAACCAAAAATTTGTGGCGATACATTTAGCTGTCTTTCACTTTCACTACAATCTTAGAGGGAACGCCTTTCATCATTGGCACGGACCACACGCCTCGGGTGTACGCCATCACTCGATATTCTGACGCCTGTTCCACCCGACATTGCCGACAGCTCTCCACCATGGTAAAATGCAACTGCACCTTTCAACATGTCCCTGGAAAAGGAATACCGTGGCCTATATCCTGCCAAAATTTAATAGATGTCATTCACCTAGGATTGGATTACAACACCGTTGCAAAACTCCAAAAGAAAGGTCCAGTGTACCAAGCAAGTAGGACGTCTGGCACACCCTCCATTGCAAGGCGTCACCCTCGATGACTTAAATGCCATCGTCTTCTGTGATGTCAGTACTAGTAGGCTACGACTATGGATACCTGACACCATGTACCGTAAATATTAAACTTCATACATGACCTCTCATATCACTCGCACCACTCTACTGCATAGCTGCTGAAGACAACGTTCATTTGGCATGGCATTAATAAGATTGTACAGATTGGTCCCACTTCTTTACTTAATGCCAAACTTCATAAAACATATCCACAAGGATTCAGGAGCTGGTACATATCCTCAACCTAAGAATCGTTTTGCCCACATTCAAATCTATGTAGTAAGGTTCTACCCACATCAAATGGACGGCGTTACCTGTTTACCGTCATTTACCGCCATACTTGTGGGCCTGAAACTATACTCATATACACTCAAACGCCCGCCTCACATTCGCTAGCCTTACTGTTGGGGTAGAAAGCAAGATTTGGTATCTTAAAGCATATTACTTCAGACTGGGGTACCATATTCACCTCCAGTTTATGGATATTATAAGAAAATCTCCTGGGTATTATCCTATATCACAAAACTGCTTATAACTATGCCACCAACGATGAAAATATCATCGCAAACTTAAAGCAGCGTTGATGTCCTGATGCAACGACTCCAACTGGTTTACTCACATTCCTGGGTCTATTCCTGAAAACGCCCTAAAACTCTCGGCTGCTGAATAATGCATTGCGATCGGTTTTTACTGCAAACAAAAACTATTAAGACTGTGCTGATACCCCCTTACAGGCCTCAATCAAGATCAGTCGCAGTTCTTGATTAACATTCGTGGCATAGAAGACTGAGTGTCCATTGATCACATGAAATATGTGTATATCTTGCAAGATGACCTGGATAAAAATTAGCTTCTTCAGAAAATGACCTATTTTACGTATATATTATTTTTTTTACGGGTGAGCCATGAACCGCCTCTCTCTTCGGGCCTAACAGTTACGTTGTAACAACCTCCTCTCTACTAGATAGATTTATATTTTAATTAAAAAAAAGTTTACACATTCATATATTTCTATATAAATATATATATATATATATATATATATATATATATATATATATATATATATATATATATATATATATATATATATATATAATATATATATATATATATATATATATATATATATATATATATATATATATATATATATATATATATATATATATATATATATATATATATATATATATATATATATATATATATATATATATATATATATATATATATGTATATGATCACGATGTTGTGTTGATATTTATCCATATTGACTCATTAGGGGTAATTTAAATGAATTACTATCAATTGTGTCACGTGGTGGGCCGGGAAGTCGGGAAAAACTCGCTGGTAAGAGACTGATGTCCCGCCAGGTAAATCCTGAACTGCAGATTAGCAAGTAGGTTCCGACTTCTTTTATGGCCTCTCGTGGCATGGTTGGAACCGACCTGGCCTTTCATAAGAAGGGGCTAGGGTTCGATCCCAAGTATGAGGTAGAAATTTATTTCTATTTGAGTACGATGTTGTGTTGATATTTATCCATATTGACTCATTAGGGGTAATTTGAATGAATTACTATCAATTGTGTCACGTGGTGGGCCTGGAAGTCGGGAAAAACTCGCTGGTAAGAGACTGATGTCTCGCCATGTAAATCCTGAACTGCAAAATCGCAGTTAGGTTCCGACTTCTTTTTATGGCGTCTCTTGACATGGTTGGAACCGACCTGGCCTTTCATAAGAAGGGGCTAGGGTTCGATCCCAAGTATGAGGTAGAAATTTATTTCTATATATATATATATATATATATATATATATATATATATATATATATATATATATATATATATATATATATATATATATATATATATATATATATATATATATATATATATATATTTCTGGGCTCAAGCCATGTCGTCAAGATTGAAGTTCCTATAAGTAGCTTCCTAATGGATATATATACTACAGTGATATTCCAAGAGAATTTTACCTTTAGGTAACCAGAATTCTAACTCCTGGCGGGAATATAATTAAATTTTCTCTCATGGATATTGCATAATATCAGAGGACGTATTCTTGACACACCACATAGCATTCTGCACCCCTAACAGCGTTTACCCTTCGAGGGGGGAGTGGCAGAATAAAAGGGGAACCGTATCAAGGTTACCCACGTTCTCGTACTACTATTGAGTGTGACAACAGTGCCATCTCCTAGATGGCGGACATTCCTTATTTTGTAGCTATTTCGCTCAGTGGTGTTCCCTGTTAATGTAACTTTTTCAATCGTTTTGCATGGATTATAATTATGCATTCTCCATCTTCTCCCGCCTTTGGAAAGTTGAGTATTCTGTATTTACAATGAGTATATTTTAGCTCCTGTTTCACAGTGAAATTAGAGTAATTTATTATGCTTATGAGCTAGGCCTGTTATCGGAGGCGCCATGACCGTTGACGTCCGTTAGGCATTTATTATTTAGTTAGTAGAACGACTTCCTAGTTTTAAATAGCTTTAATTAATTTTTCAATTATGTAAGCTATTTGGGCACATTATACTTGTAAAGATATCTATAATGTGCATAATTTCCTTTTCTAGGTCGATTGTATAGTTAGAGTGTCGGTGAGTTAGGTAACCGAGATCTTGTCTCGCCTAGGTAATCTAACCTAGGCGTTTTATTATATGTTCAGACATTTCCCCGGTTACCCTCCTTTATTGTTTTTCAATTCAAGTGGAGATAGATATCTCCTAGAATTATATGAAACATTACACGTCTCCATGGAGATTTGAGGGTAATCTCTCCTTCCCTCTGAGCGTAGCTTTAGGCCACAACCCTAGTGGGTCGTGCCCTGAATTTTATTCAGGTATAACTAGCCTAGGGTTTTTCTGTCTCTCCCCTTAACCGCAGGTTGTAGGATACCAGCAGGTTTTGGGATTCAGTCAGAATCTCGGAGTATTTAGTCTTGTGTTGGCGACCTGCCGGCAGGGTGAATTGGTTGTAGGATACCATCATCCCCCTGCCGGCTGGGCGGACTTACAGAATATCTCTCCGGACCTTACCAACCTAATGATAGGATGCGTAAGCTACTATTTCCGAAGGCAAGTAAGGGAATAGTGGTGCCTCAGGCACCAATCACATCCTCCGACCGCCAGATAGCGTTTGGGAAGGTGGGCAGGAAGTGCCCGGGGGTAGAAGTAGAAAACGTCGTGTCGGAATTGCTTTCGCCTATGCCGGCTCTAGAGCCATTGACATCGACATCTTCGTCTTTTACCCCTCTATTAGATAGAATGGACCAATTATGGACCCAAGTGAATAATCTAATAGAGAGCTTTTGTAAAAAAAACGAAAAGCACGAAGTAAAATGTAAGATAGAGCCTCGCAAAGCTCCTCTTGTTGCTTCCCATGGATCAAGACCTACCGACATGCTCAAATCCCAATCCCTGGAGGTTTGCGGAGCTGATGCCGATTTTAAATGGCAAACTCTACATCTTGGAAGAAGATGGGTGCTGTTCCTTTGGACAAAATCAAATTTTGGCCAAGCTGTGACGCTTTCCATAATTTTTTTGTTCGACTGAAGTATGAACTAAAGTCAAGAAAATGAACGGAATCAAAGGATGTCATGATTCTCGACCATGATAAAGCACAGGCTATCCTGTCAAGTAGCTTGAAAAAGGCGGGTTACTTGGTGTTGAAGATATTCTCGCTGAGTAACAAGCACCCTTCCTTTCTTGCTCCTGCTTCAATCTCATTCCCCTTTATCGGGAAGGCATTTCAATCTGTTGCCAAGGCAGTGGAGGCAGGTAGGCCATGTCCTGCACTCGAAGAGTGCAAGCCTCTGTCAACAGCCTTTCCCAGACAGGAGAAGGACTGGAAAGAAGTCCATTTAACTTTTTCAGTAGGAAGATTAGATGCGGATGTCGCCAGTCGACAATTTAACGAACGTCTCCATAAACTTTCCGAGTTTCTCTTGTATAATGAACAAGAGACAAAGGAGAGACTTGCAGCCTCCCATTCTCTACAAAACTACGTACAGTTGTGTTCAACCTATCAAAGTACCTCGACATGCTCATGGTCTTAGCCAAAATGCTTATGGCTTCCTTAGTGAAAGACCTTTACGCTTTATAAAAGCTAGAAGAGCGTGTAGAGAGTTTGAGTTCGCTGCTGCAACAGTGAACATGAAACAAGGAAGGTAATATCTTCCAACATCTGGGGTAAAGACCTCTTCCCAGACGAGGTAATTAGGAAAGTGATTAAGAGCGTCACCATGAAGAACATAAGTCGTCTCCAAAAGTGGGGCATCCTTTCAAAATGAAAGCCTTCCATGGTTGTGCGTCCCCAACCTAAAAAGAAGACGGGAAAGGCTGGAAATATCCGGGCTGTTCAAAAACATCCCACAGTTCCAGAGACCACGGTGCCACAGGCAGGTGGTCAAAAGTTTAAACCTACTGATTATTCGAAGCATGGAGATGCTTCTGGTAGGAGGGAGGTTCCTTCAGGATCGTCGGACCTTCTATCCTTGGATCCAAGGTCTAATCAAGATGGGACTATGAGGGAAACAGAAATGTCTCCACCAACATTTCCTTAACTTCTCCTACAATCCAAAACCCTCCTGGAGGAGTATACCTGAGAGCTCTAGAGCATATAGGTGGTAAGGAAACTATAGTCCATCGAGTTCCAGGGAAAGCTGTTTTGTGTTCATGAGAAGGACTAAAAAAATCTTGGAGTCATTCTGAACTTGTCGCCACTCAACAAGTTCATATAAAACAGCAAGTTCAGAATGTTAATCCTTCTGAACATATGACCTTGTTTCAAGAAGGGGAGTTCGTAGTCTTGTCAGACATGAAAGGTGTCCTTTAGCAACTTCCAGTCAATCACCCCCTCCCCTCCTATCTAGGATTCAAGTTACAGATAGTAACGTACATCCCAGGAAAGATACGTGTCAGACTAGACACAGTCCTAAATATCTTCATAGGATTGGCAGATTTAGTCATATAAAAACCAAGCCTAGATATGGTTCAGGTACCTGGACGAGAGGCTGGGGTGGGCAGCACCCAAAGTGGCTAGTCTATGTGCATCCATAGAAATGACCCGGTTCCCGGGACATCGCGGATGCAAGATAAGCTTCTAGAAGTCTCAATTTTCTCCAGGTCAAAGGTTACAATGGCTGAAAAACCATTGAAACCTATGGTCATATCAACTCCCCTTTCCCTTGGGAATATAAAAGGAGATTCCAAGGTTGGTCAAGAGACTCAGGTAATCAGTCAGATTTCCAAGACGCTAACAGGGAGAAGCTCTGAACTCTCTCCATTTCGCAATAGTGACAGGCCTAGTGCTAAGAGCACAGTGGAAAGATGTGTTAAGTGCCTGGAGAAAATACGCATCAAACGCTTGAAGAGATCTAAAAAGACCGATATCGGTCCCTCTTTAGTCGCTTCTCTAACAAAAGTCAAAGCCCGAAAGTCCCAAGACCATGCTGGTCCTGTCATGAGTGGGGAAGCTCTCTCCACATAGATCAGACTTCCTACGACTGATCTGGGACACCGAAGCGATAATAAGACGTTGCAATCGACAATACCAAAGAACGTCTCATACAGTCTAGGTGACGTTAACCATCCCTTACTTAAAGGAATGGCACCTGTCAGCAGTTCATATACAATTGATCCACATTGTGACAGTGGATGCTCTATTTCAGTTCAAGCCAATAGAGTTTGAATGGTCCATGGACGCAGACATATTCCCTCCCTGATGGGAACAAGTCCCAGAACTGCAGATCAACCTCTTCATCATGAGCGTCTTCAAGAAACTACCTCGATATGCAGCCCCATACGAGGATCCTCTAGTGGAGGTTACAGACAGCATGTCTCTAGTATGGAAGGGATGGACTCAGGTATTCCAGTTCATCCCATCCAATCACCTGCTGAAGGTCCTCAACAGGCTCAGATACTTCCAAGTGGGAGTAGCTCTATTGGCTCCCAAGTAGCCCAAGAGCAATCTGTCCTCCTTAATGAAGGAACTGAAGCTGATGCTGCCCCTAGTTCTGACCCTAGGTCTATTTCAGAAGGCTAAAAAAATAATTGCCTTTGTTTTATCCCAGAGAACCCGAACCCTTCATTTCATGAGTTTCTTTCCCTGGCGGTTAGAAAAAGATTTGGGATCTCAGAAGGCAATATAGAATTCTTAGAAGAATACAAGTCTGAGTCAACTAGAAGACAATATGAGTCTTCTTGGAAAAAGTGGGTTGCGTTTTTGAAAGCAAAAGGACTGAAAGAAATTCCAATGAACTTCTGTCTGTCCTTCTTTGTCCACCTTCATAATTAAGGTATGGCAGCCAACACGATAACTACGTGCAAGTCAGCCTTGACTAGACCTCTTCTCTACGCCTTTCAAGTGGATTTGGCGAATGAAATCTGTAATAAGATTCCGAAGGCATGTGCAAAGCTTAGGCCTGCAGCACCACCAAAGCCTTATCGGTGAACAAAGAAGATTGTTCCCTTAAGGATCTAACCCAAAACGTTATTTTCTGTTTTCTATAGCCTCCAGGGCTAGTGAAATAGTGGCCCTATTTAGAGATGAGGGCCACATTCAGTTCACAGAAGCTGGAGATTTGAATCTTTTCCCTGATCCAACCTTTCTTGCTAAGAACGAGCTAACCACTAAGAGGTGGGGTCCCTGGAGAATCTGCCCTCTGAAGGAAGATTTCTCTGTATGTCCTGTAGTGTCAAAAGGTCTATCATCGTAGAACTTCAGACTTCAGGGGACGACAGCTATTTAAAGGAGAAACCTCTGGATCAAACTTATCTCTGAAACAACTGAGGGCGTAGCTCACCAACTTTATTCGTAGAGTGGATCCTGAGAGTACTCCCGCAGGTCATGATCCAAGAAAAATTGCTTCATCACTGAACTTTTTTTAGTATATGGACTTCGAGTGGCTTTGCTCATATACTGGATGGAAATCATCCAGAGTGTTCTACAAACACTGTGCTAAGTAGGTCCATGAACTGAAGCATTATGTGGTGGCGGAAGGTAGTGTTTTAAAACCGGCCTTCTAATTCTGCGATGAACAGCTAATTAACTGGGACTGTCAATTAAAGGGAGGAGGGGTCATCACTTTTAGTGTGACCTCCTTTAAATGAGTGTTACTATGGTGACACTAATTCTGTTCAAAATCCCAGGTGTGGAATTATACAGATAGCACTGGTGCCATGTGCACGTAGTACACAGTGTCGATAGAATGTAACCGGTACAGAGATTATGAAGAGAAATTTTGTATAAATTTTTCTTCAATCTGAGAGTGGCACCCATCATTTCTTTCGCTTTCAAGAAAGAAATATAGTTTCTGTATTCGTTACGTATATAATTCCATTGTCATGCTACATTCGTTTTACAGGTTAACTCATTTAGTCATTTATTAGGAATAAATGTCTATTAGAATGTATTGCGTCCTAATTCGCCTGACAATTGCATGTATAAAATGCCAGAGTTCTTTGACTTAATAAAGTAAGTATTCTTCATATAGTTGTATGCTCACAAACAAAAAATATATGAGACACTGATATTGATTCGGCAATATATAAAAACTATGAGACTGTTTGGTATATTCAATGTATACTTATGTTTGTTCATAGAATATATGTTAACCTTGAGACCCCTTTTCTACTGTCTAGAATGACTCTTCCCGGTAGGGGGCAGGAAGCAATAAAATCGTTTATGATTAGTGATAATGACGGATAACAGTGATGTCATTTGTCTCAATTGGTCCATATGACCATAGAAATGTTGTCCCAAGGTTAAGGTACTGATGAAAATCCACAGATACACTAATGCTCTGGTATGCTTCCATCAGGACGACATGGCTTGAGCCCCAAAAACGGATTTTAAAGAGAAGCGAGAAATCTATTTTTGAATGATATGGCCAGGTCGTCATGATGGACCCACCCATCTTTTCTAAAAAGAAAAGATCTTCACAGTATCCCTCCCGATGTACTGTATCTGTAGCACCATGCTCAATGCTACAAGGAATATCTGCCATCTTGGAGATGGCG
>NC_090734.1:63822388-63834888 GCF_036898095.1 Palaemon carinicauda
GGAGCTGATAAAAATGTCCACACATACATATTGAGAGATTGTGAGAAATATTTCCTGTCTTCTATAAAATTCCACTTCTTTTCTAATAAGAAAGATATAGTACATTAAGGAAAATTATTTGATCTATAACATTGCTATTTTTCATGCAATACTGGGGGGTTCAAGATTATATGCGAACAAAATATTTTCTCTTCAAATTGCGATAAAAAATACCTTTGCTTCTTTTATTTCTATATGTATCTCATTTCGATTTTAAACAGCTTTTGGTAATTTCTTTTAATTAAAATAAGATGTAGACATCATACATACATATACCAAAGGCACTTCCCCAATTTTGGGGGGTAGCCGACAACAACAAGAAACAAAACAAAAAGGGGACCTCTACTCTCTACGTTCCTCCAGCCTAACCAGGGACTCAGCCGAGTTCAGCTGGTACTGCTAGGGTGCCACAGCCCAACCTCCCACATTTCCACCACAGATGAAGCTTCATACTGCTGAGTCCCCTACTGCTGCTACCTCCGCGGTCATCTAAGGCACCGGAGGAAGCAGCAGGGCCTACCGGAACTGCGTCACAATCGCTCGCCATTCATTCCTATTTCTAGCACGCTCTCTTGCCTCTCTCACATCTATCCTCCTATCACCCAGAGCTTTCTTCACACCATCCATCCACCCAAACCTTGGCCTTCCTCTTATACTTCTCCCATCAACTCTTGCATTCATCACCTTCTTTAGCAGACAGCCATTTTCCATTCTCTCAACATGGCCAAACCACCTCAACACATTCATATCCACTCTAGCCGCTAACTCATTTCTTACACCCGTTCTCACCCTCACCACTTCGTTCCTAACCCTATCTACTCGAGATACACCAGCCATACTCCTCAGACACTTCATCTCAAACACATTCAATTTCTGTCTCTCCATCACTTTCATTCCCCACAACTCCGATCCATACATCACAGTTGGTACAATCACTTTCTCATATAGAACTCTCTTTACATTCATGCCCAATCCTCTATTTTTTACTACTCCCTTAACTGCCCCCAACACTTTACAACCTTCATTCACTCTCTGACGTACATCTGCTTCCACTCCACCATTTGCTGCAACAACAGACCCCAAGTACTTAAACTGATCCACCTCCTCAAGTAACTCTCCATTCAACATGACATTCAACCTTGCACCACCTTCCCTTCTCGTACATCTCATAACCTTACTCTTACCCACATTAACTCTCAACTTCCTTCTCTCACACACCCTTCCAAATTCTGTCACTAGTCGGTCAAGCTTCTCTTCTGTGTCTGCTACCAGTACAGTATCATCCGCAAACAACAACTGATTTACCTCCCATTCATGATCATTCTCGCCTACCAGTTTTAATCCTCGTCCAAGCACTCTAGCATTCACCTCTCTCACCACTCCATCAACATACAAGTTAAACAACCACGGCGACATCACACATCCCTGTCTCAGCCCCACTCTCACCGGAAACCAATCGCTCACCTCATTTCCTATTCTAACACATGCTTTACTACCTGTGTAGAAACTTTTCACTGCTTGCAACAACCTTCCACCAACTCCATATAACCTCATCACATTCCACATTGCTTCCCTATCAACTCTATCATATGCTTTCTCCAGATCCATAAACGCAACATACACCTCCTTACCTTTTGTTAAATATTTCTCGCATATCTGCCTAACTGTAAAAATCTGATTCATACAACCCCTACCTCTTCTAAAACCACCCTGAACTTCCAAGATTGCATTCTCTGTTTTATCCTTTATCCTATTAATCAGTATTCTACCATACACTTTTCCAACTACACTCAACAAACTAATACCTCTTGAATTACAACACTCATGCACATCTCCCTTACCCTTATATAGTGGTACAATACATGCACAGACCCAATCTACTGGTACCATTGACAACACAAAACACACATTAAACAATCTCACCAACCATTCAAGTACAGTCATACCCCCTTCCTTCAACATCTCAGCCTTCACACCATCCATACCCGATGCTTTTCCTACTCTCGTTTCATCTAGTGCTCTCCTCACTTCCTCTATTGTAATCTCTCTCTTATTCTCATCTCCCATCACTGGCACCTCAACACCTGGAACCGCAATTATATCTGCCTCCCTATCATCCTCAACATTCAGCAAACTTTCAAAATATTCCGCCCACCTTTTCCTTACCTCCTCTCCTTTTAACAACCTTCCATTTCCATCTTTCACTGTCTCTTCAATTCTTGCGCCGGCCTTCCTTACTCTCTTCACTTCTTTCCAAAACTTCTTCTTATTCTCTTCATATGACTGACCCAGTCCCTGACCCCACCTCAGGTCAGCTGCCCTCTTTACCTCACGTACCTTGCGCTTTACTTCCACCTTTTTCTCTCTATATTTTTCATACTTCTCTATACTATTACTCTGCAGCCATTCTTCAAAAGCCCTCTTTTTCTCTCCCACTTTTACCTTCACTCCTTCATTCCACCATTCACTGCCCTTCCTCATGCTGCCTCCAACAACCTTCTTGCCACATACATCACTTGCAATCCCAACAAAATTTTCTTTTGCTAACTTCCACTCCTCCTCTAAATTACCAGTTCCTCTTACTCTCACCTCGTCATATGCCATTTTCAACCTTTCCTGATATTTACTTTTTACCCCCGGTTTTATTAGCTCTTCAACCCTCACTAGCTCCCTTTTACATCCACCTACTCTATTCCCCCACTCTTTTGCTACAACCAATTTTCCTTCCACCAAAAAATGATCAGACATACCGTTAGCCATACCCCTAAACACGTGCACGTCTTTCAATCTTCCAAACATTCTTTTTGTTATCAACACATAATCCATTAATGCCCTTTCTACTACTCTTCCATTTGCCACTCTTACCCATGTATACTTATTTTTATCTTTGTTTTTAAAAAAGCTAGCACTTATTACCATCTCTTGTTCAACACACATATCTACCAGTCTCTCACCACTCTCATTTTCACCTGGTACGCCATATTTCCCAATGACACCTTCTACCTCTCCAGCACCCACTCTAGCATTTAAGTCACCCATAACAACTACATAATTCCTTCTACCCAGTCCTTCTACACACCTAGTTAATTCACTCCAGAACTCATTCCGCTCTTCTTCACTTTTCTCACTACCTGGCCCATACGCACTGACAAACGCCCAACATTCCCTACCCAACCTAACCCTTACCCACATTAACCTAGATGATATCTCCTTCCATTCCACTACTTTACCTGTCATCCATTCACTCAACAATAAAGCCACACCCTCTCTCGCTCTTCCCCTTTCAATCCCAGACACTCTACCAGACATTTCACCAAACATCACTTCACCCTTTCCTTTCATCTTTGTCTCACACAAGGCCAATACATCCATCCTTCTACTTCTAAACATACTTCCAATCTCACATCTTTTACTCTCTATCGTACTACATCCACGCACATTCAAACACCCAAAAACTAGAGTGCGGGGAGCAGTCACTCTCCCCCCAGCTCCATCTCTTTGTTGCTGTCTCACAGGATACTTTTACAGGAGAGGGGGTTCCCAGCCCCCTCGTCCCGTCCCTTTTAGTAATAATCCTAAATAGATATGCACTTGATGAAAAATAAAAATAAAGATATTTTTATCTTTCATGACAATCATTAGAATATCACATCCTGCTTTGTTTATATAGATTTTAGTATTTAGAATAATAATATTATCTAATTTACTAACTTCATATATTCGTGCATCGTGGTATAATTTATTATTTTTTAATTCTTTTAAGTACAGTACTCAACACTTGCTTCAGCTGGAGACCTTTGAACTACACTCCGTTGCCTCGGTGTTATGAGATGAAAGGCCAAGAAGTTGTTTATCACTTCAGAGAGGTCTCCTCATTTTTTTTTATTATTTGTTTTTTTTTAGTCTTGAGAACGGTAACATCTGGCCTTCGCTCGTAATTATTCCAGACGAAGAGATCACTTTCATTGTTTGTTATGTTTTAACCTTGAGTTGTGATGAAAGAGGCAATCGTATCAAGAGATGTAAAGTTTCACAAAATTTACACATTAGTCAGCAGTTTCATTCTGGCAATACACACACACGCACGAACACACTCTTTTATATATATATATATATATATATATATATATATATATATATATATATATATATATATATATTTATATATATATATATATATATATATATATATATACATATATATATATATATATATATATATATATATATATATATGTTTATATTTATATTTATATATATGGGGTCACGTCCACCTATCTCCGTCACTTAGATATGGGGGAAAGGAAGTATTCATATCCCGGTACGAGGAGGTTGCATGTGAGTTCATATCAATATAAATATTTAGCCGTCATTTTCGACGGATATTGTGAACTAAGATATGTATGTATATATATATATATATATATATATATATATATATATATATATATATATATATATATATATATATATATATATATATATATATATATATGTATATATATATATATATATATATATATATATATATATATATACTATATATATATATATATATATATATATATATATATATATACATATATATACGCATATATATATATATATATATATATATATATATATATATATATATATATATATATATATATATATATATATATATACATATATACTGTATATATATATATAAATATATATATATATATATATATATATATATATATATATATAAATATATATATATATATATATATATATATATATATATATATATATATATATATATATATATATATATATATATATATGAATGCAGTTCCCCAGAACCAGTAGTGTCAGATGTCTTACACCAAGTATGCCTGACTTACTTTGCTTTTAAAGCTGCTTTTCTGGTCTTATAATGTAGGAGGATCCTACTCTCAACATATTTCTTGTTCATTGTCAAACACACCTTATTGAATTACTTAGATAACAAGAAATTCTTCCGTTTTCTCTTGAAAGACTCAATATCTTCAGTCTTTCGGATTTCTGGTAGGAACTAAATGTTTACTCTTTAGCCGCATATTTGAAAGCTCTAGAGCGTACAGTAGGCTCAAAGTATATGTTGGTTCCAATAATTGGAAACCAGCTTTAAGTATTTTTGTATTAACACGCTCTGTTTGCTGCACACTATTTTGCATTTCTCTTTGATATTTTAAATATCCAGTTCTGATAACTTGATGGGTTATTGTATATATTTCATATACAATTCTTACTTTTGTTATCTGCCATTGTTATTCAATTAGTACAGGAGAAGTCCCTTCTTGGGATTGCAAATTTTTTCACAGTCTTTTTCCTCTATTTACAAGGTTTTGTATTTTCTCAAGTTGCTCACATGGCAGATTGTGATAGATAAAATTACAGTATTCAATCCTGGTAATAGGAATTTATCTCTCTCTTACAGAAAGTTCATCCACGTTCTATTTTATAAAAAGCAATATTTCTAAGACGATAGCCAGAAGTTTATAATATATTATTTATTTGGATATTTAAAGACAACACAGTCAAGAGACGCTCATACATCGCAAACTTTACCAGAAAACAGGACAAAGTTATTATTCATTTTTATTTGAATAACGCCAAATTTCGTAGGGTGTTTTTCGTTTCAACTACTATAAACTCAGTTTTCTTTTTAATCTGATTGTAGTTCTTTGCATAACCATCAATTCCTTCGCAATAGTTAATAGTTTGATCTTCAATCCATGCCTTTGTAGTAATTTCGATAGACGAATAGTATACATAGAGAATAAGATTCGACCCAGTACACTCCGCTGAGGTACACTTCTGCTTAATAGTTCATGTAATGGATAAAAGTTTCCATTGTGCACACAATAGTTTCTGTTATCCAAATAGTCTTTGTTGTATTCAAAAGATTATCTTCAATACCAATGGACCGTAGATCATTTAGTAGCAATTCATGCACAACTGTATCAAAAGCAGCACTAAGATTAAGTAATATTGAAATAGGGTAATTGTTCTAATCCATCATTTACGGCAGAACAGATAGCCGTGTCCGTTGAGTAAAATTTTCTACAAGTAGATTAGTCGTCTGCCAAAGCTTCTATTTCCTCTAAGTGACTGATTAGCTGTTCAAGATGTAAGTATTCTATCAATCCTGAAATGAAAGATAGATTAGGAATAGGTCCATATAAACTTAGTTCTTGATAATCTAGAGCACTTTTCAGCAACGGTATAACTATAGCCCTTTTCTAAGATATGGGAAACTTATATTAATTGATGCTTGTATTTACTATTCTTGTAATCATATCGGCAAGACAAGAAAGGTTTCTTTCTCCAGATACTTCAAATATTAGCATTGGATCAATAGCACAGATTATGAACGGTATATATGTACACTATTGTTTGTCTATCAGAATGTAATTAGAATTTAATATTTCGGTAAAGGTATCAGCAATTTCAAGTATCTGTTATTAGTCAAACAAGAAGGAAAAAAAACAAAGAAAGTTAAGAACGTTCCTAAATTTATTTTCTTTTGTACATATGCTTTTAGTGGGGCTCATCACTATCATTTTTATGTATTGAGTGAGAGGCAATCAGCCAAATTACCTTTTAATTCACATTGCAGCCTTGTATGCGGACTTGGAAGTATTGTGTTAGACTTACTTTCCATTGTTTATTCGGGGTGAGAAGTTAATATATAGATTTATTTGCTATTAAAATGTTGGATGTGTGATTAGGACATTGTGTGCAAGTAGTATTTTTTCTTTATCTGTCTATCCTAGGTGAGGTATTATTGTCCAAATTTATTTCTGTTACCAATTGTTATTGCATTTGTGTTATGGTTGCACCTCTTTGTTATTTCTTCAAACAATTTAAAGACAATTAGACAGTTGTAAAAATATATTCAATTGTTAACAAGAATTAATTTTCATTTGCAATCATTCGCTACCACATCATTTTGAGCTTTAATAACTTCTATTATATTACCGTCCTTTGTGTTACTGCTTGAATATAAATTTTGGAATTAAAAGAGCAAACCTGCCATTCATTTAGCTTTCACAAGAACTTAGATTTGCTGCTTTTCATGTTTTATTTTTCTTTGATTGTTAGTGAATAACGAAAGTTGGAGGCATTCTCGATTTCATATATATATATATATATATATATATATATATATATATATATATATATATATATATATATATATATGTATATATATATATAAATATATATATACACACACACACACATATATATATATATATATATATATATATATATATGTATATATATACATATATATATACATATATATATATATATATATATATATATATATATACATATATATATATATATATATATATATATATATATATATGTATATATATATGTATATATATACATATATATATATATATATATATATATATATATATATATATATATATATATATATATATATATATGTATATATATATATATATATATATATACATATATATATATATATGTGTATATATATACACACGCATATATATATATATATATATATATATATATATATATATGTAAACATAAATATATATAAGTATATATATATATATATATATATATATATATATATATATATATATATATATATATGTGTGTGTGTGTGTGTGCGTATATATAAACATAAACATATATATGTATATATATATATATATATATATATATATATATATATATATATATATATATATATATATATGTATGTATGTGTGTGCGTGTGTGTGTATGTGTATGTGCTTGTGTTTGTATGTTTCATATACCCCAGTTATTGTTTTTACACAATATAAAGTGCACCACAGCTTTATTCCTCTCTGTTATTTTTCATCCACCACAAATTTTGCCCTCAAAGGACAAAAACCTTAGTATTCTTGCCTGGTATGTTACAGTCAATTTAGATGTCGCAGAAAAAAATTACACCCAACTGATTGCATTGTGGTTTTTATGTTCCATCAACAATAAAACAATCATGTCATTTCTATTGTTTGATTAACACCGCTATGATGCACATACATTTTATCTAATAAAGATTTAATTCTCTCTCTCTCTCTCTCTCTCTCTCTCTCTCTCTCTCTCTCTCTCTCTCTCTCTCTCTCTCTCTCTCTCTCTCTCTCTCTCTCTCTCTCTCTATATATATATATATATATATATATATATATATATATATATATATATATATATAAATATATATATATATATATATATATATATATATATATATTTATATATATATATATATATATATATATATATATATATATATATATATATATATATATATATATATATATATATATACATATGTCTGTATGCGAAAGAAGATAACATCGGTTAGTTTTTATTTATACAGTGTATCCCGAATAGTTAAAGCTTTCTCAAAATATTCATCTTATTCATTTGTATTCTTTGTGAGATTGGTAACTGAAAATCTTAAATTCTGTTTAATAGTTCTTATAATGAATAAGAAATTCAATTATGCACATAAGAGTCCATGTTAACCAAATTGTCGTTTTTATATTCAAAAGATTTTCGTCAATACCAATGGGCCCAAGATCATTTAGTATAAGTTCATGCACAACTGTATCATAATCAGCACTAGGATTAAGTATTATCAAAATAGGGTAATTGTTTTCATCCATCATTTACAACGAACAGATAGCCGTCTCCGTAGAGTAAAAATTTTCTACAAGTAGACTGGTTGGTTTGCAAAGTATTTTTTCACTCTCAAAATAAGGAATAGATTCGAATTAGGTCTATATAAACTTAATTCTTGATAATCTTGAGGACTTTTCAGCATAGATATAACAATAGCCCTTTTTTCAGACATGGGAAACTTAAGTTAATCGATGCTTGTATTTAGCATTCTTGTAATTATATTGGAAGGACTAGAAATTTTTCTTTCTCCAGTTACTTTAAATATCAGCATCGGATTGATAGCAAAGATTATGACGGTTATATATATACATTATTCTCGGTCTATCAGGATGTAATTAGAATTTAATCCTTCGGCAAAGTTATCCGTGAATTGAAGTATCTGTTATTAGTCAAACAAAATGGAAAAAAAAAGTCACAAATGTTCCTAAACTAATTTTCTTTTGTTACTGTACGTGTGCTATTTGTGTGGCTTATCAATGATATCATTTTTATATAATGAATGGGAACTGATCTCCGTAATTGCCTTGCTTTTCATACTGCAATGTTGTAAGCGGATTTAGAAGTATTGTTTGAGACTCATTTTACATTGTTTATTCTTAGTGATATGTGAGTATATAGATCTATTTTCTATTAAAGTGCTTGATGTGTGATTAGTATTGTGTGTGAATATTATATTTTTCTTTATCCCCTCAACCTCTGTAAGGTATTATTATCTAAACTTATTTCCGTTACCATTGTTACTAAATTATTGTTATGGTTGCAGCTCTTTGTTATTTCTTCAAAATTTTAATGACAATTAAACAGCAGTAAAAATATGCTCAATTGTTAACAAGAATTAATTTTCTTTTAAAATCATTCGCTACCTCATCAGTTTGTGCATTAATAACTTCTATTATATTACCGTCCTCTGTGTTATTGCTTGAATATAAATTCTGGAATTATAAAACCAAACCTTACATTCATATAGCTTACAACAGAACCCAGATTTGTTGCCTTGCATCTTTTATTTTTCTTTGATTGTTAGTGACTAACGAGAGTTTCAGGAATTTTCGATTTCATACACACACATACACACACACACCCAGACACACATACACACACACACACACACACACACACACACACATATATATATATATATATATATATATATATATATATATATATATATATTTATATATATATATATATTTATATATACATATATATATACCTATATATACTTATATATATATGTATATATATATATAAATATATATATATATATATATATATATATATATATATATATATATATATATATATATATATATATATATATATATATATATATATATATATATATATATATATATATATATATGTATATATATATATATATATATATATATATATATATATACATATATGTATATTTATGTATATATATATATAAATATATATATATATATATATATATATATATATATATATATATATATATATATATATTAATCCTTGAAAAGTAATTTAGCTTAATTTTTCTCTTTACAGTATAGCCGGAACAGTTAAACTTAAATATTCTCAGAATACTCAGCTTATTCATTTGTATTCTTTGTGAGATTGGCGACTGAAAGTTTCAAATCTGAAAAATTGATGAAAAAAAAATAGACAAGAAATGTCATTAATCGATTGGGTTCATGGCTTTTGAACTCCCTTCTGGAGAGACTTTAATTTGTGCTTGTATGATAAGTTGAACAATGGTGATTGATTGAAAGTGATTTTATATAATAATTGAGAATAGAACGTTGCATACATGAGGGATATCCAAGACTGCATAAATGTGACCCAAGCTTCAGTTACATTAGTTTGGGCCTTTACTCTTAGTACATGAAGATTTTTATATAGTTTCACTGGTATCAACTATTCAAATTGAGCCCTTGCATTCATAATATTCAACCAGCTTATATTAGCACTTCTCGTAAGAGATGCACCGCACACTAATGAAAGCTAACCCTACTAAAACAGTTAGGATTTCTAATATAACTGTTTCCAATATAATACTGTGACACTGCATTCACATTACACTATCTCTTATCTTTCCTTACCAAGGTCTCGCACTCCCAAGGGCCTCCCCCTCTCTCATCCATCAGCTTACCACAGGTAGACGCCACAATCGGCCAGCCTCAAATAATACTACCGACATCATGTCCATTATATAAAATGGGCTGCAACCGCCGATATCCACGTCATTATTCTAACCATAGCCTAAACCCTCGATCGCACTGCACGTATTTGCCACCAAATTTTATGTATGTATATATATATATATATATATATATATATATATATATATATATATATATATATATATATATATATATATATATATATATATATATATATATAAATGCAGTTCCCCAGACCCAACAGTGTCAGAAGTCATGCACCATGTATGTCGGACTTACTTTACTTTTAGAGCTGCTTTTCTGGTCCTATAATGCATGATGATCCTACTCTCGACATATTGCTTGTTTATTGTCAAACCTACCTTATCGAATTACTTAGATAACAAGAAATTTTTAAATTTCCTCTTGAAAGACTCAATATCTTCAGTCTTTCTGATGTCTGGTCGGAGCTACTTGTTTAGTCTTCGGCCGCATATTTGAAAGCTCTTGAGCTTACAGTAGGTATATAGTATATGTTAGTTTTATTAATTGGAAACCCTCTTTAAGTATTATTTTATCAATACGATTTGCACAATATGTAGCATTTCTATAAGATATTTTAAATGTCCAGTTCTGATAACTTGATGGGTTATTGTACATATTTTAAATGCAATTCTTGCTTCTATTGTCAGCCGTTGTTAATCATTTATTAATGGAGTTATCCCTTCTTAGGAATGAAATCTTTTATTAGTCTTGCCTCTCTATTTATTAGGTTTTGTCATTTCTTAAGGTACACTTTTTGTAGATTGTGGTAGATAGCGTTACAGTATTCAATCCTGATACTAACAATCTACCTCGTTTCTTTACAGTAAGTTCATCCCCGTACTTATTTATAAAAGCAGTATTTGTAAGATGATACCCAACAGTTTATTTAGGAATTGGAAGACCATACAGTCAAGAGATAATCCTAGATCGCAAGCTTTACCAGAAATAAGGGACAAAGTTGTTATTATTATTATTTTTTTTTTTTTTAATAACGCAAAATTTCGTAGGGTGTTTTCCTTTCTATATACTATAAACTCAGTTTTCTTTCTCATTTAATATTAAGGGTCTTGATATTCATCCATTCCCATACACTGATCAAGATTTTTCCAGTTTCAATAGTTCCTTCTATATCATTTGTGGAGAAGTAAAATTGCGTATAGCCTGTAAATAATTTGATGTTCAATCCATGCCTTTGTAAGGATTTCAATAGACCAGTAGCCTAAATACAGAATAAGATCGAGCCCAGTACACTCCACTGAGGTATTCTTCTGATTAATAGCTCATATAACGAATAAGAGTTTCCATTGTGCATATAAGAGTTTCTGTTAATCAGATATTCTTTTTTTGTATTCAAATGATTATCGTCAATAAAAATTAGCCGTTGATTATTTAGTAGCAATTCATGCACAACTGTACCAAAAGCAGCACCATGATTAAGTAATATTAAGATTAGGTACTTGTTTTCATCCATCATTTACAACTAAACAGATAGCCGTCTCCGTAGAGTAAAATTTCCTAAAAGTGGACTGGTTGCCTGGCAAAATTTAAATTTTTTTCTAA
>NC_090734.1:63854888-63864888 GCF_036898095.1 Palaemon carinicauda
CTAAACCCCACGTTACCTCCCCTTCGAGGGCTACCCGGGCACCAGCAACCAGGGACTAGGTAAAGAATACTTCTTTGAACGGGTTATCCAACAGAAACAATAACATCTACTCACTGTTCTATCAGTTTCTCACAGGTAGTAGGTTGGCCAGGGCACCAGGCACCCGTTGAGATAGCAATAGTGTCATTGGGTCCTTTGACTGGCTAGAGAGTACTACACTGAGTCCTCCTCTCTGGCTACCGCTCATTTTCCCTTTGCCTACACATACACCGAATAGTCTGGTTTCTTACATATTCTCCTCTATCCTCATACATCTGACAACACTAAGATTACCAAAGAGTTATAGCTTAACGGGTAATTGGTCAGTGGCTACTTTCCTCTTGGTAAGCATAGAAGAGGCTCTTTAGCTATGATAAGCAGCTCTTCTTGGAGAGGGACACTCCAAAATTAAACGTTTGTTCTCTAGTCTTGGGTGGTGCCATAGCCTCCTTACCGTAATCTTCCACAGTTTTGGATTAGAGACCTCTTGCATGAGGGTACATTCGGTCACAATATTGTTTTTATTTCTCTTCCTCTTGTTAATAGGAAGTTTTTATCAATTTGTTATTGACATGGCTTTATAGTTTATTTGTTAAAGATTTATTTCTATGTTATTATTGTTTCTCAACTTCTAACGTAGTTTTTTCTTATTTCCTTTTCTCACTGGCCTATTTCCCCTTGGGCTTATAGGATCTAGCTTGTACATCTAATAATAATAATAATAATAATAATAATAATAATAATAAAAATGATGATAATAATGATAATAATAATAATGATGATGATGATGATGATGATAATAATAATGATAATTATAACAATAAAACCTTAGATATCTAGATTATGAAAACTCCCTAACACAGGAGTTACTTGTGCATGTTATTCACTGTTCATGCAAATCACCACAAAGACAACAACTAAACTATTTGTGACTCTGGCAAAACTGGAAATGAGTGCTTAAGCAGAAATATTCTTATTCATCCTGATGATATTCTGACACACTCACATATAATATTCTGCATGTCTACCCTATATGTTTTACTTCCTTCATATGGTATGGACTCAAATACCTTGGTTCCAGGTCATGTATCTTCGGCTGTAGTCTCTTTATATAAATGTGATCTCCAATAAACAGTAAGATATGTTTGTTTATAGAAACTGATCATCATATTCCATAAAATATATTATTGTTAGACATTACTAAAAGTCTTTCAGGGATACTTATGGCTATCTGTAACCAATTCATAATGCTCCAGAGTATACTGTGTTAAAGATTCATCAGGACTCTAAATAGAAATATGGGATTATATGGGTTTGCAACCACTAAGTAGAGTAGAGTTTTCACCACCTCTTCTAACCTATGGAACAAACACTTGAGCTATTCACATGTTCTTCCCAAGTCTGTCCAGTGACTATTATATCATCAAGATAACAATAAACACCTGCCAAATCTTGGATGATGAAGTTTACAGGGCGCTGAAAGGTAGATGGGGCGTTGGTAAGGCCAAAAGGCATGACCTCTTACTGAAAGAGTCCAAAGGGTGTAATGAAAGCAGATATTAACTTAGCTCTTTCAGTTAATCCTACCTGATAATAGCCCTTTAAGAGGTCTATCTTCGTTACAAACTTGGCTTGTCCTACTGAATCAATTAAATCATCAATGAGTGGCAAAGGGTAGGAATCTTTATCGGTGACATTATTAATCTTTCTATAGTCTGTACAAAATCAGTAGCTACCGTCCTCTTTTGGAACTAGGATGGAAGGTGAAGCCCATGGTGATTTACTCGGTCTTGCTAGACCATGTCGGAGAAGATATTAGACTTCCTCCTTCATTTTGCTCTTCTTCTCAGGACCCATACGATAGGACTGCTGACGAATGGGTGTTGTACCAGGAACCAGCTCGATGTCATGTAGCAGCAAATCACTTTTCCTTGGAAAATCTTTAAATAGAGTTGAATGGCTAGAGATTACATTCCTTAAGTCTTGTGACTGCCAAGGAGAGAGGTGGCTCAATAATAGATCCAGGTTATTTAGAACCTCTGTATTGGTTTGTGGCATGGAGGAAGCAATAAGGTCTTCCAATGAATTGTCCTCTCCTGGTGTCTGTACCTTAAAATTAAGATTAACAACTGTCTCACTAGAACCATTTCCAGTTTCCCTAGAGTGATAAGCCTTGAATAAATTAACATGAATGATCTGAGTGGGTTTTCTACTATATGGAGTTCTTATAATGTAGGTATTATTGTTTAAATTTTCTATGATGGGATAGGGCCCACAAAACTTTGCTTTAAGAGGGGAACCAAGGACAGGAAGGTAGGCTAACACAGGGTCATTAGGTTTAAATTTTCTGACTTTACAAGCTTTATCAGAGTTTCTCTTCATTAAGATCTGTTGACCCCTTAATTTCTCCCCAGCAATTTTTCTAACCTGCATTAATGTGCTTTTAAGTTTATTCATATATTGATGAATGGTTTGGCTAGACTCAGAAGGGGTGGTCAACCATTCCTCTTTAATTACTGAAAGAGGTCTTCTAACTGATCTGCCAAACAGAATCTCGTAGGGTGAAAAACCAAGGGACTCATGGGGAACTTCCCTGATAGCAAATAGAAGAAAATCAAGTTGACTTTCAACACAAAATTTCCTAAGCATACTCTTGAAAGTTTGGTGCCAATGCTCGAGGGCACCCTGAGACTCTGGGTGATAGGCAGCAGACAATGTTTGTTTAATATTTAGTTCTTTAAGTACCTAGGCAAAAAGGTCACTGTTGAAATTTGAACCTCTATCACTTTGTATTTCCTTTTGGATACCGAAATTCGTGAAAACTTTCAGTAATGAATTAGCAATGTTCTTAGCAGAAATGTTACGAAGAGGGATGGCAATAGGGTATCGGGTCGTAGGACATATTATAGTAAGCAAGTATTGATTACCTTTCTTGGTTTTTGGTAAAGGACCAACGTTATCTATAATTATATTACTAAAAGGTTCATCAGGGACTAAGATCGGTTGTAAAGGTGCCCGGGGTATTACCTGGTTAGGTTTTCCGTATATCTGACATACATGACAAGTGCGAACAAATTCTGCTACATCCTTTTTCATATTAGGCCAAAAGAAACAAATCAAAATCTTACAATAGGTCTTATGAAATCCTAAATGTCCTCCATAGGCATCATGAGCTATTTCCATTACAAAATTCTTAACAGAAAGAGGTAGCACAATATGTCGTTTTTCCTCCAGATGTGTTCACTAGATCTCTTAGGGGAATGTTAAAACCTCATTAAAAAATCAGATTCAAAGTAAAAACATGAAGATTTGCTAATCTCACTTCTAGAAACTGCTTGTTCATGAAGCTTACTTAAAGTGTTATCGTGCTTCTGAGCTTTAAATAAGGTTATCTCTACTCATAACATTTCGTGCTTCAAAATTTACAGAAGTGACTTTAGATTCCTCCGAGCTAGATTTCTGGCTACGAGTGACAACACAAGAAGGATTTACAGAGCAATCGGGATCAGGTTCAATGTTTTCACCTACAGGTTTCTCCATTACAATGACATTGGGAACTACCAAACGTCCTGCAAGGTCATTAGCCAATAATAAAATTACACCTTTTACTAGAAATTCAATATCTCTTATGCCTACCAGCACATTACCCTTCTTTACAGGACAATCAAGATGAACATTAGCAAGGGGAACTTTGGATATTTGTGAAAGGTCTTTCACGAGAACATGTTCATTAGTTATGTTAGCTTCAATATTTGGCAGAGCATTTCTCAAAATTAAACTTTGCGAAGCACCTGTGTCACGAAGTATCCTGACTTTATATTTATCCCCATCAGAGTTCAAAGCTACAGTTCCATCAAAAGAAAATCATCAAATAGATTTACAGCCTTTCAGAAGGGATATGGGAGACAGGCTTAATCTGACCATCTGTTTTACCTTTAAAGTTAAGAAAAGGGTTAAATGGGTTCCGAAAAGGCAAGGAAGTTTTACATTTAGGATCTGGACAGTTTTTGATTGTGTGACCGTCTTTTTTACAATAACTACAACGAACATTAGACGCTTTTGCCATATGAGTCAGAGTTTCGGAGTTTTTAGCTAGAAAGGGTTTTACATTCTGGTCGGTTCTCTTACTGTTGCCAAATGTATGTACTAAAGAGTAATTGTCTGCTGGAGAAGCTGCCTTTAACAAGTAATTTTCTTCCCTATCCTCTAAATACATCATAATGTTCAAAGGAAGCTTTCGTTTAAACTCTTCAAGTACAATCAAATACTCTAATTCAGCAAAAGTACTTACTGCTGCAGATTTTACCCATTTCCTAAACTCCCCCTTTCACCCCCACCATGAGGTTAAATTTCGAGCACATTTTGCTATACATATATTTTTTAAATTGCTCTAACAGCCTTAATTTTTGTCATAGAAAGGTCAGGTTGGTCTTATTCTTTTGGAAAATGCCTGAAGTTTCTCATAAAGTAATCAAAAACATGTAAATAACAGGGTTTTCTCTGAAGCAAATTCTACATAGGTTTGAGTTGTGAACTTAGTTGTGTTACGAAAGGTCTGACGATATCCCTCGACAGAGATTGAAAAAGCATCCAAGATTGCTTGTTTAAAATTCTGGTAATCTGTAGTATTTTCGAGATGTCTACAAACTTTCACAGCTTTCCCAGTTAATTTCGGCCTTAATAGCCAAACCCACTGATCGTGTGGCCAATCCAAATGCAAGGCAGTCTCTTCTAAAGTCTTAAAATAATCTTCAGGGTCATACTCTGTGAATGTGGGAACCAAGTTAATGTTTTTTGCTAAATCAAAGGGTTTCTCCTGAGCTTTCAAAACCGAAATTTCATGTTCCTTATTCTCTCTAGAAAGCTTTTCTTTTTCCTGTTCTAATTTAAGTGCTATCGACGCTTCATAGTCCATTTTTTCTTGCTCTCTCACTAAAGTTAACTGAAGTCTAGCTTTCTCTATCTCGGATTCTAATTAAACTTTCGACATTTGTCTCTCTGACTCTAACCTTTGAGCTTCCGCTAATCTCTCAGATTCTAATTTCTGTGCCCCAAGTTTCTCGCTTTCAAGGGAAATGCGCTCATATTCTAACTGCTGCTCGTGGGCTAGTACTGCTGGTTCACGAGTTATATACTGTCTAGCTTCATTGCCTATTTTACCCACACGCATGTAATGCTCAAGAATCTGGTTGCGAATTTCATTCTTCCGCATGCTACTACTAGTTGCAATTGACAAATGACTAGCTAACTCGAGAAGCTCTAGTTTCTTAGCATTTGGGATACTAGCTAACTCAGCAGAGGGATCCGCAACAAACTTCTGAACGTTAAATTGAGCCATGGTTAAAGTTTAAAGAAAACTTCCTCTAGTAAACAATTGAATTCCTGTTCTACAATTCTAATAGACTAACACGTTCCAGCTGCCATTCAAGTAAATGCATTACAAACCACAATACAAAATTATCATGTTAGCGAGTTCATAGTTTCCCGACAAAATTAAACATCAAGCATTACAAGAAATAAGATTATTTTAGGGTTTCTAGGGAAATGGGATAGTCCCGATTCCAAAGCAAAAGGTAATAAAGAGCACGAGGGAGTGAAAACAATGTTTACATTCCCGATTCAAGCTGATATGGTGGAACTAAGGAAATAACGCGTTGGTCTAAACAAGCATTATTTACTCCAAACAACTTGAATGACAACTTACAAAGTTTGAACGTTGGCGCAGAGAAAAAATATAGCAAATAAAGGTTTAAACGATTCCTCACCTATCGTCTAAACTATGTGATCCTGGTATCGTCCAACCCAGGGGAAATGACTGCGCAAGTCGTAGTTGTAATTATATAAGGACAAAATATGGATAAGAGCTTCCGGATAGCTCTAGACTCTAGAGCTATCCGGAAGCTCTTATCCATATTGTCTTGAACGTCACTGATTGTCACATCATGGCCTTGCAAAGACTGGTTCATTTCGTTGAGTCGGCCGAATATATCGGCCAGGTAGGCGAGCATCATGACGTACTCTTCATTGTCGAAGTGGACATGGAGGTTGTTTTCGTTCTGTCGCAGGAAAATTTCTGTCTCCAACCGGAGTTCATACAACTGAGAGAGGCATTTCCCCCTCGATAGCCAACGAACTTTGGTGTAAAACAGAAGTCCCACATGTTGCGCTCCCATTTCGTTGGCCAGAAGTTGGAAGAGCCGATGATTTTTGGCCTTCGCACGAATGAAGTTGATCACTTTGACCGCAACGTCCATGACTTCCAACAAACGCGGCGGTAGAGTTTTTGACGCAAGAGCATATCGGTGTAGTGAACAGTGAGAAGACGTCACGTGGGGCCATTCATTCTTCACAAGCGTGACGAATCCTCCTTTAACGCCAATCATCGCTGGGGCACCATCAGTACAAATGTGCTTGAAATTCTGCCAGCTGAGTCCATTCACTTCAAAAAAAAGAGTCCACGATGGCTTTGACATCTTTTGCTGTCGTTGTGTTTGGCAGGGTATTGCAGAATAAGAACTCTTCCTTCATCTTTCCTTCTTTCTCGTAGCGAGCGAAGGCGATCAACTGGCTCACAAGAGCAGTGTCGGTAGACTCATCAAGTTGAAGGCTAGCCTGGAGCGTGCTTTGCTTGATTTCACAGCAAACTTGACGGCACACATCAGCGGACATGTCATCAATCCGTCGGCGGATCGTGTCAATAGAGAGCGAAATTTGCTGGATTTTCTTTTTTGCCTCTGGTCCGATCATCAGTTCCACCATTTTCTCTGTACATGGCTTGATAAGTTCCTCAGCAATAGTGTGCGGCTTCTTGCACTTCACAATTCGGTATGCCACTTCGTAGCTGGATTGAAGAGCAGGTTTTTTTTCTGGCCGGAATCCAAATTTTTGAAGTTTCGCTTCACGGTCGTACCGTGCTCGTTTCGTAGACAGAGCATCAATATTATCATCTTTCCTTTGGGGATGCACCTTGTCGCGATGGTTTGAAAGTTTGGAAGGACGTAGTGATGCATTTGCCATCTCCACTGAGCAGTGCACACATTGTGCGCAGTCCACGCCATCTCGAATGACCTTCGTGAATCAAAACTTGACGTAGCTGTCTGTCCATTTTCGAACCTTCGGCATCTGAAAAACAACAACAACAATAACACGGTAAAAAATTTGGTTTAAAAAGTGCTCTTTCAAAACAAAACAAAAATAAAAATCGTAGCACGAAATTAACTTGTTACGATTTTTCTTGCTGTGGTGCACTCGGGGTGCACTGAGGCCTGCATGGGTGGTGTAGGTATCAACCCTACACCACCCATGCAGGCCTCAACCCATGCCCGTCAAGGCCACTACGGTCATAAGACAATATAAATGTAAAGTGAACATGTATAATTAGTGTAAAAATATTTTATCTCAAAAACTTAGGGAAATATACGGAAAACCAATATGCAATGAGAACACGCTCTTTTCTTTCCTCTGTCCAGTCCAGTGGGATACTGGAGCCAAGGAGCGTGCCAGCACCATGGGAGTGATAGCGCATGCGCACAACAGACAGTGTGAGATTTCTGCGTTGGCCTAGCGGACCCAAGCGTCCACGAACTTGCGTTTAGCTGTGCCACACTTTGACTGGACGTTGTTGTAGCGGAAAATTGACCGCTCTTCACCGCTCGCAATATTTTGAGCAGTTCAAAACTTTCGGAGCGGTAGGAGGGACCCTCAGCGGTGGCCGAGCGTATACGGCGTTGCCTTGACGGGGGCCAACTTCTGTTTAACGGTGGTGAACGGTTACGAGCGGTGATGAATTTTTTTCACCGCTCCAGGAACTAAACACTGTGTAAAATAATCAGGCAAATTGTTTAAAAAAAAAACTCTTCCCCTATGACCGGAGTCTCGTCACCTTAATTATACACTCCCAGCTTCTGCATTCTGAATTGCATTTTTCGGTGTCCGCTCGTGGCCCCCCGGTCGAAGGCCCGTGGCTCCCTTTGGGGGCCACGGCCCCCGGTTGAGAAACGCTGTTCTGGAGAGTCTCGAGGGGTCGTTGACTCGGTGAGGGCGAAAATGAAAAATATACTACTGCGTTAACATTGCCCAAAAGAGCAAACTGTCTATAAACAATAATACGAAAATGGTTTCACAGCGCTCACATATATATCATTAACCCTAATAACAGGTATTCAGAATGTTTACAATAAATCTTGAGTGAAACTAAAGATATTGAACATTATTTGTGGAGACAATTGTCTAACTAAATGAATCCTCAATACGGTAAACAAGATAGATCCCGGTAGATGTGACGGCTTTATGGCCAAGGTTCAGAGAGTAAAAATTTCTTCCATAGGTCACAAAAAATAAGTAAGGAAAGGTTTAATTTCAAAACAGAACAAAAATTAACACTTTAATTTTTAATATTGAAACAGTTTACATAATTACGTTAATCCCTTTCTTACCGCATAAACCAGGAAACACTCAAACAATCCTGCACCGCACAAATACCAAAATCAATAAACCTTAATATACTAAATTTTAAATACAAGTTACGTTATCAGTTTTACTAAAGTTCACTCATGATTTATATAAAAGAACATTATTTCATTACAAAAACTGAAGAATAAGAAGACAGCTACTCCAATATGACACTTATCACAGTAGAGGACCAGGTGAGAATAACTATGCATGAAATAGGTGGTCCGAAGAAAACTTAAAGAAGGCTGGGAAAACAAAAGCACTCTAAAAACGGGATAACTAAAGATACAGCCAGGGATCTTAAAAACAGGTACAGGAATGAACTGTACATTTCCACAAAAAAATGAAAATTAGAGCTATATACAAATTTAAGATGCCAATCTGGCAGATGTGTGACAATACATATACACACACCCATATATATATATATATATATATATATATATATATATATATATATATATATATATATATATATATATATATATATATATATATATATATATATATATATATATATATATATATATATATATTTATACAGAGAGAGAGAGAGAGAGAGAGAGAGAGGAGGAGAGAGAGAAGAGAGAGAGAGGAGAGAGAGAGAGAGAGAGAGAGAGAGAGAGAGAGAGAGAGAGAAGGTCAAACAGTTATAGTTACATTTAACGGTCTACGAGATATCAATAAATACAAGGTTACTGTTTATTATTTATCCACTATTTAGACTGTCGATGACTAGTTGTCCCAGCAAAAACAATAGCCGAAATTTACATATATGTGAGTGCTACATATTATATTTTCAATTATGTTTTCAATTATTTGCATTTATTCATAGTTTTATATCTTATTTTTTTCCCATACCTTGTTCCTGGGTATTTCATATTTTAAGGAATCTTACTTTGGAAATATTAAAGTCATATAAAGTTAACATGTATCAATTCTTTTTTATTAACTCAGTTTTCATTACATAACTTGGATAGGTGTACACTAATGCGCGTGGACAAAATATAATTATTAATTTATATATAAGGTACACAATGTACCAGGGTTCACTGGTATCATTAGTATAGAATAAAAAAAAAACAAAAAAAATAAACATAGTAGCTAAAATGACAACAATACTCACTAAATACTAACTTCCTCCAGTTTGAAGGGACAACTCAACTTAAAAAAAAAAAAATCGAAAGCATGTAATTTATAGTAACACATGCACACACGCCAAGGGGCTCATGCTTTACAAACTTCGTGAGGCATAATTACGAATTATTTGGTTTCATTCTCCAATTAGTTAAAAATCGATCAAACTGTAGTATCCGTGCAAGTGATTGCATAAACGTATGACCACGATATCATACCTAACTTCTGCATGCTAATGAGGATTAAATACATTCATGACAGCCAATTAAGTCCGTGCGTGTTTTACCAATAAGAAAGGTCTCTGATGGCATTACCCTGCTCAGGAAAATGTCAACAAAAGCGTGCAGATTACCTTCATTACCCTAATTGCTTA
>NC_090734.1:63869888-63874888 GCF_036898095.1 Palaemon carinicauda
TATATAAGAAGTGACTTGGAATCTTATAAAGTTCCCTTGTACATTTCATATTATTTTTATTTTAATTGGCTACAAAATAATAATATTACTTTTCTTTCTCTAATTCTTTTGATTGTAGATTTAAATATGTATATGTCACTGTAATACCGCTGAGAAAAAAAGATGTTATGGTCAAATCCTGCCTGCTTAGGTGTACTTATTTTAGAAATTCTCTTTGTTGTGAGTATTATAAAGGTGAATTACTTGCTCATAAAACCAGATTCCCAAGTGTAAAGATTTTATTTTTTACGGTAAATACCTAGTAATGGTGGTCAGCATCAGAATTAGAATTTATATATCAGTCAGTTCACCAACAAATAGACAAGTCTCATGGGCAATTCTTTGAAAACCTTTTCGTAGGTTGTTCCATTTGCCTCTGCTTTTCTAATATATCTGTCCCTTATATCCAAACTTAGTTTAGTCTTCATCTCTATCATCCTCATACATCTTTCGAATCTTACACTCTATTACTAACATATTGTCCTCACTGCTTTCTATTTCATCTAATCATATCAAATAATTCCAATTATCAAGATTTCTTTACTAATCATGCATATATATATATATATATATATATATATATATATATATATATATATATATATATATATATATATATATATATATATATATATATATATATATATATATATATATATATATATATATATATATATATATATATATATGTATATATACATACATACATACATACATATATATATATATATATATATATATATATATATATATATATATATATATATATATATATATATATATAATATATATATATATATATATATATATATATATATATATATATATATATATATATATATATATATATATATATATACATATATATATATATATATATATATATATATATATATATATATATATATATATATATATAACATATACGTATATGTATATATATATATATATATATATATATATATATATATATATATATATATATATATACAGTATATATGTATGTATGTATGTATATATATATATATATGTATATATATATATATATATATATATAAATATATATATATATATATATATATATATATATATATATATATATATATATATATATATATATATATATATATATATATATATATATATATTCAATAAATTTTTCTTTGTTTCATCTGTAATAAACATTATTATCCCTTTATATAGCTATTTTTATTTGTGTTCGAGTCTATTGATATACATTTTAAAGAATATATTTCGCCTTAAAAAAACACTTTTCGCATAAAAAGGAAAATCTTGCGAAACTTTCAAAAGAAAGTTAACAGGTATAATATCTTTCACTAGGTGTCTTAGCATTTTTCTCACTCTGGTTTCAATAATCTATTCCATTCATAAAAAAGGTGATGCGTTTCACACAAACACACTTAAATATATATATATATATATATATATATATATATATATATATATATATATATATATATATGTATATATATATATATATGTATGTATATATATACATATATATATATATATATATATATATATATATATATATATATATATATATATATATATATATGTGTGTGTGTGTGTGTGTGTGTGCGTGTGTGTAATGTGCATATGTGTATTTATGTTACTGATGAATAAGATTTAAAGGGAAGCTATGCAGTGTTTTGAAAATATATGTTGCTTTTGTAATATTTGATTCAGGAGAAATTGGAAAACCACTATATGAGGAGGTGCAATAAGATGCCATGGACTTAAAAAAGGAGAGGAAAGGATGAGCCAGTGAAGTTTAGGATAGATGACTATTTGTGAAGAGTAATTACTAAATAAAGGATGGTACAAAGTGGGAATATCCAAATGTAAAGGGCGGTCACAATTATAATACATCTTATGCGACATATATGTAGAACTACTCGAACGACGGTACCAGAAATTAATATTTAAATCAGGAATAAGATATTTAAACTATACCAAGTTTTGTTCAAAATCTCAGAAAAGATTTAGCTGCTGAAGTCTACACAGGAGAACAATAATCGACACACATGAGAATGGAAGAATTAAAATTTGTTTTTATGATTTATCATCTGACTTGAAGCCTTAACACATACTGTAATATATGACTGATTATCCAAAAATCCATATCAACGGAATAAAGTTTTGTAAGTAATTACTGATATCACCCACGAACTAGTACCTTTCAGGCATTTCAGAATTTATCATAAACTGATAAACCATGACTTAATCACTTTATTGCATTATGAGATTCAGAGCCATTGAACTCTAGTTTAGATATTTTATGACAACTAATTAATCAGAACATGTACTATCTAAATAATAAACTCTCTAGAACGACCATTTCAGTTCAATTGTCAATAAGAAAATGAGGTCGTAAGTCTTTAATGGGCAATTAAGCGTTCGACTCGCATCAGACTAATTGGAACCAGTTTTCTTTTTTAATTCCATTACTTGTGGTAATTAAATTAATTCAGCCGTATCAAATGATAGTTAAGACGTTGTAACTAATGGAAGATTCTTAGGATCTATTTATTGCAGCAAAACAATAAAAAAGGTGAATATTTTGGATGAGTACCTCAGCGTTGAGAATGATTTCAATTGTTGATTATCGTTGATGTTTCAGTAATAATAATAATAATAATAATAATAATAATAATAATAATAATAACAATAATAATAATAATAATAATAATAATAATAATAATAATCATCCTCATCTTCATTATCATCATCATCTTCATCTTCTACGCCTATTGACGCATAGGGAATTGGTTAGATTTCACCAGTCGTCAATATCTTGAGCTTTTAAAAATCTATTCTTCTCCATTCATCTTCTCCTATTTCACGCTTCATAGTCCTCAACCATGTAGGAGCCCAATTAAATGTTTGATGAACTAATCACTCTTAGGGAGTGCAAAGAGCATGAACAAAACATCGCCATCTACTACTTACCCTGATCTCATACACATATAGCACTCGAGTAATTTCTTTGATGGTTTCGTTTTTTGTCTTTTACTGCCAATACACTTCCTAAATTCTTCTCAGGGCTCTGTTCTGAAATCAGCGAGATTTGTTGGATATATTTCATTGCTATACCACGACTCAGGATATATAGTAACAAAAACCTCCCTAAAGTGATACACAGCCAGATTTTCATAAGTAATTTAAGGCGAATTAATTTTGAAATTTTATTATCCTTGTTATTTTTTTATTTTATTTTCTCAACCATTCATAGAGATTCAAATTCTAAAGACCGTGTATTAGATAACAGAGATCTTAAATATCTAAACTCATTAACCTCATTAATCCACTCTCTTTCCAATGATATTTCATCTTCCATTGCATATTCCGTTATCATCATCTCTACCTTTTGGGATATTTCATGCATTCTAGTAAGCTAAAATTACAAATCCTGTGGTGTTCCTCTAATAAGGATGGTATCATAAGCATACTCTTGGCCATATAATTTCCTATAACCAATGCACTCTAACCCTTCGCCACCATCCCCAACTGTTCTATGCATTACAAAATCTTTGAGGGGGATAAACAACATAGGTAACAGCCCATTTCCTTGGAGTACTCCAATGTCCACTGGAAAATAATTTGATAAGACTCCAATAACATTAACTGTTCACTTGCTATGCTCATGAGCAGACCTAATCAAATTTACTTATTTAAGTGAATGCACCTTAAAACGCAGGACTCTCAACAAAATTGTCTGGGGCACACGATCAAAGGCTTTTTTTTAGTCCACAAATTTCATCAAAAGTTGATTTCTATATTCTAAACATTTCTGTACATCACGTCTTAAAATAAAAATCTGGTCAGTACAACTCTTACCTTTTCTAAATACTATTTGTTCATCTCTCAGTTTTTCATCAATCTTTAGTTCTAGTCTCTTAAGAATAAATATCCTATATATTTTCATGAGAGTTTACGTGAATGTGATGCCTTTGTAATTACTGCAATCAGTTAGATATATATATATTTTTTTCAACACTACTGTCTCCCATCCGTCAAGCTTTTCCTCTTCACGCCACTTTCTACATAGTAATCTTGTAAGAATTCTGGGAGTTATTTTATACTCAGCCAATATCATCTTAGTAGCTATTCCATCGTATCTAGGATCTTTCCATGTTCTGAGTTTTTTAAGGATAAATTCGACGTCAAACCTCCTGAATTCCTTCATAGGCACATCAAAGTCTTCCTCAGCTTCAGGTCTGTCAATCAAATTATTCCTTTCATATCTCCTATTTATGACCTCACTAAAGTGAGTTATCCAACATTGCCTTTCTTCGTCCATTTTTGTTATAAAAGATCCATTTCACTTTTTGGAAGGGTATAAGCTCCTTCTTCTTTGCCACATAGAGATTACCATAATAATTCTAGGAGCAATCCTTACACCATAGCCACTCCTTGAGTTCATAGCTTTGCCACACGCATCTGCTTTCATCTCAAATATTCTCTCGTTATTCATGTCTTTTCTTTCGACATCACTGTCAATACTGGCATACTTAGCATGCTGTATCATTTAATTTCCATTACTTCCATAGAAACATTCAACAGTCAATCTTTTTTTTTTTGTCTTTTAATAGTATCTCAAGTATCCTTTAATATTCATAGTTTCTCCTTGTATATACAATTCCCCAAAAATAACTATCTGGTGACTGATATATGTTCTTAACTTCACACCAATCTTTGTTAATTGCCTACTCTTAGTCTGTTAAAGTCTCTATGACTGCAAATCGATTACTACATTCAATTCTAAAGTATTTTTTTTTTTCAACGCATATTGAAGAAGCTTAGTTTTGTCAAACCCAGGTATTCTATTTATATTTTTGTAGTTCAATTTTAATTTCAGTGCGGGAATGAGGTGCTGATGATCACTACCAATATTTGAACCTCTATAACTTCTTTCATTTCTCAGAGTTCTAGTTCTC
>NC_090734.1:63877388-63889645 GCF_036898095.1 Palaemon carinicauda
AACTCTGAAATATTTTTTCAAATTTTTTTTTCTGAACTCTGAAATATTTTTTCAAATTTTTTTTTCTAAACTCTGAAATATTTTTTCAATTTTTTTTCTGAACTCTGAAATATTTTTTTAAAAGTAAGTAAGGGAGAAAAAAAAAACGAACACGAAAATATTCATTTTTTCCATAGAAATTTTAAAGTGGTTTAGAAACATTATTATTAGGTAGGTTGTTGAGAAATTCTTCTAAGTTAATAAAAAAACGTTATACCATATTTTTTTCTGGACTGAAATATTTTTTCAAATTTTTTCTTTTGAACTCTGAAATATTTTTTCAAATTTTTTCTTCTGGCCTCTGAAATATTTTTTCTAAATTTTTTTCTAGGCTCTGAAATATTTTTTTTAAAAGTAAGTAAGGGAGAAAAAAAAAACGAACAACACGAAAATATTCATTTTTTCCATAGAAATTCTAAAGTGGTTTAGAAACATTATTATTAGGTAGGTTGTTGAGAAATTCTTCTAAGTTAATATAAATACATTATACCACATTTTTTTCTGGACTGAAATATTTTCTCAAATTTTTTTTTCTGAACTCTGAAATATTTTTTCAAATTTTTTTCTTCTGGCCTCTGAAATATTTTTTCTAAATTTTTTTCTAGGCTCTGAAATATTTTTTTTAAAAGTAAGTAAGGGAGAAAAAAAACGAACAACACAAAAATATTAATTTTTTCCATAGAAATTCTAAAGTGGTTTAGAAACATTATTATTAGGTAGGTTGTTGAGAAATTCTTCTAAGTTAATATAAATACGTTATACCATATTTTTTTCTTGACTCTGAAATATTTTTTCAAATTTTTTCTTCTGAACTCTGAAATATTTTTTCAAATTTTTTCTTCTGGCCTCTGAAATATTTTTTCTAAATTTTTTTCTAGGCTCTGAAATATTTTTTTTAAAAGTAAGTAAGGGAGAAAAAAAACGAACAACACGAAAATATTCATTTTTTCCATAGAAATTCTAAAGTGGTTTAGAAACCTTATTATTAGGTAGGTTGTTGAGAAATTCTTCTAAGTTAATATAAATACATTATACCACATTTTTTTCTGGAATGAAATATTTTTTTAAATTTTTTCTTCTGAACTCTGAAATATTTTTTCAAATTTTTTCTTCTGGCCTCTGAAATATTTTTTCTAAATTTTTTTCTAGGCTCTGAAATATTTTTTAAAAGTAAGTAAGGGAGAAAAAAAACGAACAACACGAAAATATTCATTTTTTCCATAGAAATTCTAAAGTGGTTTAGAAACATTATTATTAGGTAGGTTGTTGAGAAATTCTTCTAAGTTAATATAAATACATTATACCACATTTTTTTCTGGAATGAAATATTTTTTTAAATTTTTTCTTCTGAACTCTGAAATATTTTTTCAAATTTTTTTTCTGGACTGTGAAATATTTTTTCAAATTTTTTTTTCTTAACTCTGAAATATTTTTTCAATTTTTTTTCTGGACTGAAATATTTTTTCAATTTTTTTTCTGAACTCTGAAATATTTTTTTCAATTTTTTTTTCTGGACTGAAATATTTTTTCAAATTTTTTTTTTCTGAACTCTGAAATATTTTTTCAAATTTTTTTTATGAACTCTGAAATATTTTTTTAAAAGTAAGTAAGGGAGAAAAAAAAATGAACACAAAAACATTCATTTTTTCCATAGAAATTTTAAAGTGGTTTAGAAACATTATTATTAGGTAGGTTGTTGAGAAATTCTTCTAAGTTAATAAAAAAACGTTATACCATATTTTTTTCTGGATTGAAATATTTTTTCAAATTTTTTCTTTTGAACTCTGAAATATTTTTTCAAATTTTTTCTTCTGAACTCTGAAATATTTTTTCAAAATTTTTTTCTAGACTGAAATATTTTTTTAAAAGTAAGTAAGGGAGAAAAAAAACAAAAAACACAAAAATATTAATTTTTCCATAGAAATTCTAAAGTGGTTTAGAAACATTATTATTAGGTAGGTTGTTGAGAAATTCTTCTAAGTTAATATAAATACGTTATACCATATTTTTTTCTGGACTCTGAAATATTTTTTCAATTTTTTTTTCTGAACTCTGAAATATTTTTTCAAATTTTTTTTCTGAACTCTGAAATATTTTTTTAAATTTTTTTTCTGGACTGTGAAATATTTTTTCAAATTTTTTTTTCTTAACTCTGAAATATTTTTTCAATTTTTTTTCTGGACTGAAATATTTTTTCAATTTTTTTTCTGAACTCTGAAATATTTTTTTCAATTTTTTTTTCTGGACTGAAATATTTTTTCAAATTTTTTTTTTCTGAACTCTGAAATATTTTTTCAAATTTTTTTTATGAACTCTGAAATATTTTTTTAAAAGTAAGTAAGGGAGAAAAAAAAATGAACACAAAAACATTCATTTTTTCCATAGAAATTTTAAAGTGGTTTAGAAACATTATTATTAGGTAGGTTGTTGAGAAATTCTTCTAAGTTAATAAAAAAACGTTATACCATATTTTTTTCTGGACTGAAATATTTTTTCAAATTTTTTTTTCTGGACTGAAATATTTTTTCAAATTTTTTTTTTCTGAACTCTGAAATATTTTTTCAAATTTTTTTTATGAACTCTGAAATATTTTTTTAAAAGTAAGTAAGGGAGAAAAAAAAATGAACACAAAAACATTCATTTTTTCCATAGAAATTTTAAAGTGGTTTAGAAACATTATTATTAGGTAGGTTGTTGAGAAATTCTTCTAAGTTAATAAAAAAACGTTATACCATATTTTTTTCTGGACTGAAATATTTTTTCAAATTTTTTCTTTTGAACTCTGAAATATTTTTTCAAATTTTTTCTTCTGAACTCTGAAATATTTTTTCAAAATTTTTTTCTAGACTGAAATATTTTTTTAAAAGTAAGTAAGGGAGAAAAAAAACAAAAAACACAAAAATATTAATTTTTCCATAGAAATTCTAAAGTGGTTTAGAAACATTATTATTAGGTAGGTTGTTGAGAAATTCTTCTAAGTTAATATAAATACGTTATACCATATTTTTTTCTGGACTCTGAAATATTTTTTCAATTTTTTTTTCTGAACTCTGAAATATTTATTCAAATTTTTTTTTCTGAACTCTGAAATATTTTTTCAATTTTTTTTCTGGACTGAAATATTTTTTCAATTTTTTTTCTGGACTGAAATATTTTTTCAAATTTTTTTTTTCTGAACTCTGAAATATTTTTTCAAATTTTTTTTATGAACTCTGAAATATTTTTTTAAAAGTAAGTAAGGGAGAAAAAAAAATGAACAACACGAAAATATTCATTTTTTCCATAGAAATTTTAAAGTGGTTTAGAAACATTATTATTAGGTAGGTTGTTGAGAAATTCTTCTAAGTTAATAAAAAAACGTTATACCATATTTTTTTCTGGACTGAAATATTTTTTCAAATTTTTTCTTTTGAACTCTGAAATATTTTTTCAAATTTTTTCTTCTGAACTCTGAAATATTTTTTCTAAATTTTTTTCTAGGCTCTGAAATATTTTTTTAAAAGTAAGTAAGGGAGAAAAAAAAACGAACAACACGAAAATATTCATTTTTTCCATAGAAATTTTAAAGTGGTTTAGAAACATTATTATTAGGTAGGTTGTTGAGAAATTCTTCTAAGTTAATAAAAAAACGTTATACCATATTTTTTTCTGGACTGAAATATTTTTTCAAATTTTTTCTTTTGAACTCTGAAATATTTTTTTCAAATTTTTTCTTCTGGCCTCTGAAATATTTTTTCTAAATTTTTTTCTAGGCTCTGAAATATTTTTTTAAAAGTAAGTAAGGGAGAAAAAAAACGAACAACACGAAAATATTCATTTTTTCCATAGAAATTCTAAAGTGGTTTAGAAACATTATTATTAGGTAGGTTGTTGAGAAATTCTTCTAAGTTAATATAAATACGTTATACCATATTTTTTTCTTGACTCTGAAATATTTTCTCAAATTTTTTTTTCTGAACTCTGAAATATTTTTTCAAATTTTTTTCTTCTGGCCTCTGAAATATTTTTTCAAATTTTTTTTTCTGAACTCTGAAATATTTTTTCAAATTCTTTTTTTCTGAACTCTGAAATATTTTTTCAAATTTTTTCTTCTGGCCTCTGAAATATTTTTTCAAAATTTTTTTCTAGACTGAAATATTTTTTTAAAAGTAAGGGAGAAAAAAAAACGAAAAACACAAAAATATTTATTTTTTTCCATAGAAATTCTAAAGTGGTTTAGAAACATTATTATTAGGTAGGTAGATGAGAAATTCTTCTAAGTTAATACAGTATACCAAAATAAACTATTTCTTTCTTGCTATGTGTTTGCCTGGCGAGATTTTGTAAACTCATATTTTCCCACTTAGATTTCAAAATAGTTTTTGATTTCACAAAAAGCAATATAAAGAAGTACTTGTGAAGAATGTAAAGAATGCAGAATTAGACACAAAGGAAAATGATAGATATTGGTAATTAGTGGTTTAAATTTATTATGCAAATCATATATATAACATTTTATATACATAGCAGATAAAATGTATTATTATGTTTTATATTATGCTTTGGTGGGTATTCACAAATTACACTATCGGCGTTTCGGTTTTCCATGTGGATGGGTATTTGATGAAAACGTAATGTTGTTAAGTTTATTTTGAAGCCTCGTTCTTTTAGCAATAGGTTCAAATAGTGTCTTCTTTTGGTTTTTTAGAGAAACGCGTCCAGCTATAGAGTCTTCTGTATCATCGTCAGTTTCTCTATTTTTTCTTTTAAGGTTGAGATTTATATCTAATTGGACGATTTCTTCTTTTTGATGTTGGTTTGAAGTCGTTTTCACTGGGGGAATATCCTTTTCTTCAACTTTGTATTGATTCGAGGGGAATTCCTCTTTTATTGTGGTTTCCTTTACTTCAAAAATCTTCTTTTCTTCGTCTTTGTATTGATTAGAGAGAAACTCTCTTTTTATTTCATTTGTTTCAAAAATCCTCTTTTCTTCATCTTTGTATTGATTAGAGAGAAACTCTCTTTTTATTTCATTTGTTTAAAAAATCCTCTTTTCTTCATCTTTGTATTGATTAGATAAAACTTCTCGAACCCATAGATTCACTGCCTCCTCTGCTTCAAAAGTCTTCTTTTCTTCCTCTTTGTATGGATTCGGGGGAAATTCTTTTTTTATTTGTTCATCTGATTCAAGAACCTTCTTTACTAGGTTTATGTTTTCTTCATCTTTGTGTTGGTTTGTAGTAATCTTCGCTGGGAGAATTTCTGTTTTGATGTTGACACCTTGTTCGTGGTTTAAGAATTCCTCCAATTCCTGAAAATTATCATCTTCCCCCGACTTTGAAAAATTTAGATAATTTTCAATATCCGGAAAAGACAAGAACTATCGTGTTCCAAATCTGTAGTATCCCCAAGGAGTGAAATATTTTCAAAATCATTATCTATTTCTTTTTTGGGATACAGATTTTATTTTTACAACATGGACATTGCGCTTGAACCATTTTCATTTTTACAAATCTTGTAATAAGTGATAATAGTGGTGGTAGTTGAACTGATCAAGTCTAAGATACAACTAACCAACTGAAACCTTCTTTGGGCTGGTATATATATATACTATGTGATTACACCCACCCCCATCCCCCCATCTAAGACAGATGAAGCATATAAATAATGGACCGAGATACGATTGGGCCCAGTACAGCTTCAACCCCCGGTTGGTGTTTATTCTTTTGGTTCTGATCCTGCAACAGAAAGGTATCAATATAAAAGAACCCAAAAAGAATGTTGTTTCACATAAAAAACATAACACAAAACGATGAATTGGTTTGTTTGCAAGAAAAGAGCAAACAAAACCTATCATCACCATTCAACCCAATTCTTTTCCACGGAGAAGATATGGACACCTTGAAAAAAATCATTATAAACACTATAATGACAGGAGAGGTTTCTAATCTCTATTTATGGTGCATTAGAGAAATTCATCTCATTAATATATTAAACGTAAACATAAAACACAATTCAAGAATGAATTCCATACCGTATTTTTTACAATCAAAGGCACTAGAACTAACTTCACCAAGAGATACAGTTTCTCTATATTTTTTTTTTTACATTTTTAAACACATACAAAGAAAAAAATTATAGAGACATTGAGTTTCTAACAAAGGCCCTTACTATTTTTCTATTCGCTTTAAAAGCCCAAGTTTGTTGTGATTTACAATTGGCTGCATCTAATCAAATACCAGAAACTACTGACAAAGAAAATTATGAGAAAAAATTTAACGACTCTCTCGAAGTTGGTAATCGTTTTGAAGCTGTTCAATATTTGGCTGCTGTTTACAGAAATTTTATGGGCTTAGAAAATAATGAGGATATTTCTTCCGTGTGTCCAGATAATAAGATTACACGGAAAAATAAATTCATAGAGTGGTTCCGTCCCATCATAAATTAGAAAATTCACAACCTAGAAACCGAATCATTAGGATGCTCAAGTAAAAGGGTTTTGGAATTATCCTGTTTAAAGAGGCTTCATTATTTCAGAGACCGACCATATTTTTATGGACAATTTAAAGTCCTAATTTCAATAGTAGATTCATTGATGGCTTTTAAATTGGACCCAAGAGCAATGGATTCCGTAAATTATGCGTCAATTCAGTTTTATGTCAAAATCCACCCCTTTGAAACGAACCAAGAGTTTTCTTGGAAAAACGATCATCAATCCATAGAAAACTACATTTGCACAAATAAACCTTTATGTAATCCAAAGTTCTTGGATACTTTATGGGAAAATCCAAGTTGGAGGAAAAATCACCACACCACCTTGAATGTTGTTAAAAAGAGACGACGCTCATCATTGTCACCAACAATGACAAAAAAAAAAAAAATGGATGGCTAATGACACCAAATTGGTCGTAGAAACCCAATACTGATCAAACGACGAAGATTTGGACCTACAAATCATGAAAAAGGCATTGTTCCTGCTAAACTTATAAGAAAGGAAAAGCATTTTACATTTTTTTATGACTGTAAACTGTTTCTCGTTGAAATATTATAAAAGACAAATATTTCCAGCATTGTGTCATATTACTTATTATTTAAAATCATCTTTTTCTTTTTAGAATAAAATATTTTTATATTATATATATATATTTTTTTTGGGGGTTTAAAAAGAATGAAGTGTTTATGGTTGGTTATACACAATTCTTCATTTATCCATTAGTCTTAACTACTATAATCAAATATTGCAATTTGAGATACACTGGGGTTATTGAAACTGTATCCCCAAAAGAAAAAAAAAATGAAGAAAAGAAACCATATTAACTTCAACGATGACGATGATAATGATTACTCTTCATCCGAGTGTATGAATATTGGTGGCGTATATGAAATATTGTTTATAACATTATTGTTTTCGTTTATATTATTTTTTTGGCTTTAGTTATTTTTAAAAAACCGCACAAAATATATAGAACATTTTTAAATCAAACTTAAAGAAGAATCAGTAGAAATCATCGGAAAAAATAGTTTATTTATTAGTATATTATATCCAGTAATATCTTTACTTATTTTCTGGCTTGGATTTATTTTTAGATTAACAATATTTAGAATATCATTCAATGATACACTGGTATTCTTAAAAGAATTAAAAAACTGATAGATAATAGATTTAGTACAATATATATGATAACTCGAATTTTTTTAAAATAATTGGTTGCTTTTAATTCTACAAATGGGGTATGTTTCATTGCCAGGACCAAAAGTAATATCGTATAATGATTCATTCATTTTTAATAAGAATAATTCATTTTTTTCATAAACAAAAGTTGCGTTGGTGCATTATATTTTGTCTCAGATCCAATATAATTGTCAAAGAAGAAGGACAACCAATTACGCTAATGTGAATACCAACAAACAGACCACCGAAGATGACGAAATGTAAAAAAGCATCATCATATCCAGTTCGTCACAAATTTAATAAGAAACTGCGTTATCGTTCTAGTGCCACACCTTTCCTCGCATTCCCAAGTTCTAGTTATAAAAGAAAAATGAGAATTTGGGAAAATGTTCACGAATTCTTCAACATAAATCATGTCAAAGGCTGGGAAAATATTCCCGAAGGCAATTATATTTTGTCATTGGTTATTGCCGTTGACATTGATAATTTTTATATAAAAAACAATAGACTCAAACACTCAAAATATAGGTTTACGGCGACAGCTATACAAAGTAAAAAGAAGTTTAAAGGTGGTGTTTTGAGTTATCATATAGTTGAAGACAACCAATTGATGGATAAACTTTATTTACATAAAATTCATCAAACTGGTTTAACAGTATTAGATAATCTTAAAAAAAATAATGTAATTCAATTATATTGGAATAAAAGAAAAGATGTATTTGAAAATATCAAAATTATTCCAGTTTGATAATCTTTGTTCATGTTTTGGAATAGATGGTTTTTAAAAAAATATTCCAGTTCAATATTCTTTGTATATATATATATATATATATATATATATATGTTATTTGTTTAATCAATTACCAAATTTTCCAATGACTAGCTAGGACTTTTTTGCAACCATGTTAAGTGCAAAAGATTTCATTTGATAAATATCAAAGGGGAAATCTTTTAATTCCGTTTATTTGAAGTTGAAGAAATTTTATTTGTTAATTAAGGATTTTGTTTACTTTTGTTTAGTGTAATCTATATTTGTTCCATTTCATATATATATTTTTAGTGGCTTTCATTTTTGGGGGAGAGTCGCTGTATGTAATTTTTTTATTATAACAAACTTTTTTTATTCTCAATTCATATATTTATATTTTGCTTTACTTTTTGTAAAATCTAAGCAAACAGAGAATGGAGGAAACATGATACATATACGTTTCCCACCAAAATGTATTTACAGATGTAATTAGTACTTTATCAATGTATCCTTGTTTTGTAATTGGATTGTTGCGACAAATTAAATGTTATTATAAAAGATCAAAATTTTTTTCTTTACTAGGTGCCATAGAATTTGGAATTTCACAATATTTACCAATAAAATTTTTTGGACAAGAACATTCAAAGGTTCCGGGCCCATGAATATTATAATAATTATTTATTTTGGGAATAGGTTCCCCGCCATTAAGACAAGCTGACATTATTGAGTTTTCTTTGATATACTTATATGCACATACGCCCGAAGAACAAACGGGGATAGTTTTTACATTCTCAAAGTTTATTGGCATACAAGATTTTACGCAATCTATATCTTCCCGGCAATGAATTATAGAACTATTGCAGTTCACGGTTTTTTTTCTGATAATGATAAAAATTTTGGTAAATGAGTAAGAGGCATTCCATCAAAATAAACATTTAAACTTAAATTTTTTTTTGAATATAAAAAAACTTTTTTATTATTGTCATTAATAAAATACATTATATAAATATTGAATAATAATATTATCCCCCACAATAAAAAGGCAAATCTTAATTGTTTTATCATTTATTTTTTAATTTGATCATGCTTATTGATGTTACTGGATATGAAAATCATAACCATAGTACTTTATGGAAAAAAAAACGTCTTTGTATTGCCATGTAAAAAATGCATGGAAACAGACAAAAACGACGGAACGTTAGAAATGTTTTTGAGATTCAACGTCTCTCATAAACTAAAAATAGAACAAGATAATTATGATATTCTATTTAGCAAATATCCAGAGATTAAATTTAGTCTTATATATCAATCTTATTTAGCCAAATATATAAATGGAATTTGCAATGAAAATGATTTGGTGGGGTTCTTTTTACAGAAGCGTTTAACTTTGGCGATTGTAGGTAGGTAGATAGATAGACAGACGAGAAATGAAATTCTTCTAAGTTATAACATACCAGTATACCAAAATAAACTATTTCTTTCTTTCTATGTGTTTGTCTGGCGCAAAGAAAACTCGTAATAAATAAATATATATATATATATATATATATATATATATATTTTTTGTCAAGCAGTAGTTTTAGTACACTGTCATTTTTATTTTTATTTTTTTTTTCTGTGTGCGCTAGAATTTCCTCATTAAAGAAGAGCTCAAACAGCTCAACAACTATATTGAAATCTCTGTTTTATTACAGGCGGCGAAGATTTGTTTTTTCCTTTTTATTTTATATAATTACCGAAGAACTTCAGAAACATTATTATTATTATTATTATTATTATTATTATTATTAATATTAATTTAGGTAGGTAGGTAGGTAGGTAGGTAGGTAGGTAGACGAGAAATTCTTCTAATTTTATTGGTAAATATTGCGAAATTCCAAATTCTATGGCACCTAGTAAAGAAAAAAGTTTTGATCTTTTATAATAACATTTTATTTGTCGCAACAATCCAATTACAAAACAAGGATACATTGATAAAGTACTAATTACATCTGTAAATACATTTTGTGGGAAACGTATATGTATCATGTTTCCTCCATTCTCTGCTTGTTTAGATTTGACAAAAAGTAAAGCAAAATATAAATATATGAAATGAGAATAAAAAAAAGTGTTTGTTATAATAAAAAAATGACATACAGCGACTCTCCCAAAAAAATGAAAGTCACTAAAAATATATATATGAAATGGAACAAACAAATATAGATTACACTAAACAAAAGTAAACAAAATCCTTAATTAACAAATAAAATTTCTTCAACTTCAAATAAGGGGAATTAAAAGATTTCCCCTTTGATATTTATCAAATGAAATCTTTTACACTTAACATAATTGCAAAAAGGTCCTAGCTAGTTATTGGAAAATTTGGTAATTGATTGAACAAATAACATATATATATACAAAGAATATTGAACTGGAATATTTTTTAAAAAACATCTATTCCAAAACATGAACAAAGATTATCAAACTGGAATAATTTTGATATTTTCAAATACATCTTTTCTTTTATTCCAATATAATTGAATTACATTATTTTTTTTAAGATTATCTAATACTGTTAAACCAGTTTGATGAATTTTATGTAAATAAAGTTTATCCACCAATTGGTTGTCTTCAACTATATGATAACTCAAAACACCACCTTTAAACTTCTTTTTACTTTGTATAGCCGTCGCCGTAAACCTATATTTTGAGTGTTTGAGTCTCTTGTTTTTTGTATAAAAATTATCAATGTCAACGGCAATAACCAACGATAAAATATAATTGCCTTCGGGAATATTTTCCCAGCCTTTGACACGATTTATGTTGAAGAATTCGTGAACATTTTCCCAAATTCTCATTTTTCTTTTATAACTAGAACTTGGGAATGCGAGGAAAGGTGTGGCACTAGAACGATAACGCAGTTTCTGGTTACATTTTTGACGAACTGGATATGATGATGCTTTTTTACATTTCGTCATCTTCGGTGGTCTGTTTGTTGGTATTCACATCAGCGTAATTGGTAGTCCTTCTTCTTTGACAATTATATTGGATCTGAGACAAAATATAATGCATGAACACAACTTTTGTTTATGAAAAAAATGAATTATTCTTATTAAAAAATGAATGAATCATTATACGATATTACTTTTGGTCCTGGCAATGAAACATACCCCATTTGTAGAATTAAAAGCAACCAATCATTTTTAAAAAATTCGAGTTATAATATATATTGTACTAAATCTATTATCTATCAGTTTTTTTATAATATTTCAACGAGAAACAGTTTACAGTCATAAAAAATGTAGAATGCTTTTCCTTTCTTATGAGTTTAGCAGGAACAATGCCTTTTTCATGATTTGTAGGTCCAAATCTTCGTCGTTTAATCAGTATTGGGTTTCTACGATCAATTTGGTGTTATTAGCCATCCACTTTTGTTTTTTTTGTCATTGTTGATGACAATGATGAGCGTCGTCTCTTTTTAACAACATTCAAGGTGGTGTGGTGATTTTTCCTCCAACTTGGATTTTCCCAGAAAGTATCCAAGAATTTTGGATTACATAAAGGTTTATTTGTGCAAGTGTAGTTTTCTATGAATTGATGGTCGTTTTTCCAAGAAAACTCTTGGTTCATTTCAATGGGGTGGATTTTGTCAAAAAACTGAATCGACGCATAATTTACGGAATACATTGCTCTTGGGTCCAATTTAAAAGCCATCAATGATTCTACTATTGAAATTAGGACTTTAAATTGTCCATAAAAATATGGTCGGTCTCTGAAATAATGAAGCCTCTTTACACAGGATAATTCCAAAACCCTTTTACATGAGCATCCTAATGATTC
>NC_090734.1:63890145-63895145 GCF_036898095.1 Palaemon carinicauda
ATTTGTTAATAGTTTATTTACTTCTACTGTTCCTGTTTTTACCGGCTCATTTATTTCACCAGAAGGCTAAATTAACGCCCATACCTTTGCCTAGACACCCTCTACAACATATGAAACACTTCCAGAAGGCTAAAATCCCTCTAATTTTTTTGCCAATACAAGCCTTTTTTAACATAAACAACGCGTCCAGTAGGCTAAATTTCATGAACAACCTCTATATATGTGAATTTTCTATTTCCTATATGAAACTTATGTTATCTCTGCCCTATAGTTTTAATTATGATACAAAATAAATGTGATAACAATAGAAACACTAAAAAGAGATCTATGTTAACTACTTTGGCTGGCCTGCCTGTGCTCTCTCTCTCTCTCTCTCTCTCTCTCTCTCTCTCTCTCTCTCTCTCTCTCTCTCTCTCTAAAGATGATCAAAGAAAATATAAGTCAATTAATCCAATAAACATTTTACTTTATCTCAATAAACGTTCATTTTACCGAAATACATCACTCCTTCATATGACCAACTGTCATGGGTAGATAGAATAATATAGGAAAGAATGTTAAAACACGTGATTTTTCTACTCTTAGAGAAGCAGAGAGAGAGAGAGAGATAAGGTCCCGCTATTGTTTATTGAAGCTGCCATCGTCAAGTTATGTGCCTAGGTTGGAGGTCTTTGAGCACAACGAGCCCCTGTCTATAGAGGACCAAGGAACCCATAAGAGAAGATTAAGTGTGTTTGTCGCCGAAGAGAAGTACATTAGCCGAAGGAGTCAACTTTATGAAATTTGATTACACCAGCAGAGCGTTCGTCTAGGTGTTATCAGCGGTTTCAAGGAACACCAATGAGGATGAAGAAACGAGAAAATTTCCTTATATGGACCTGTCCATAGTTAACCCCTCCCATACAGGGATATATAAACTTCCACGCGATCAAGAGAGAGGGGAGAGTACGAAAAAGAGACGAGGAAGAAACCCAAGAAAAGAGAGAGAGAGGGCGAACCAGCTGAGCGAAGGAGAGAAGGCGTAAGGACGAGAATGCAGACGTAACCAGCTTTGTCCGAGATGTCCTAACGAGTTGCCTCCCGCCCTCATTACCCCCGACGAGCCGCCAGACCTGAAAACATCTCCGTTCCTGCCAACCGTCGAGAGCTGCTGCGAAGAGTAGTATATTCTTTTTGTATTATTTATCTACCATCTTGACTGTTCCCCCATTTTGCTGGAGCGTAGTTTGATCAAATGATTCTCTTTGTTTAGTTCAGTGCTTCCTAAGTACTCAATCAAGAAACATTCACCTTTGGCTAGTTGTAAATAAAATTATGTTTTCTTTTGCGAGTTTTCTTTCTATATTTCCTATTGTCTCTAATTGGTTGTAGTTGAAATGTCCCCCTTTCATTAATTAATTCAACAGAATCTGGTTCGATCCCCACGAGGATCGTAACACCAACAACTCAACAACAAATTAATGGAATAATGTATGATTCTCTCTCTCTCTCTCTCTCTCTCTCTCTCTCTCTCTCTCTCTCTCTCTCTCTCTCTCTCTCTCTCTCTCTCTCGAAGTAGTATGTCTGGAAACATGAGAGACAACATACGAGAGTATATGCTGGAAAGTATGTCGTGACAGCTTTTCCTAACATATTATTATTATTATAATAATAATCATTATTATTATTATTATTATTATTAATTGCTAAGCTGCGACACCAGTTGGAAAAGCAAGATGCTATAAGCCCAAAGGCTCCGGCAGAGATAATAACCTATCGAGGAAAGGAAATAAAGAAAAAAAAAATAAACCACTATATTTTATGTGCTCTAATTACATTGAAATAAATTTCTCATATAAGGACTATAAAACCATAAGAAAAAAAGAGGAAGAAAAATAAGGTAGAACAGTGTGCCTGAGCGTACCCTGAAGGAAGAGAACTCAACCCCATAATAGTGGTAGACCGTAAGGCAGAGGCTATCCAGGGCTCGAGTTTGGAGGGTCCTTATCCTAGAAGAGATGCTTATCATAGCTATAGAGTCCCTTTTACCCCTACCAAGAGGAAAGTAGAAACTCAACCGTTATTGGAGTAGTTAACCCCTTGAGCGAAGAAGAATTGTTTGGTATCCTCAGTGTTGTCATGTGTATGAGGACAGGAGAATGTGGAAAAAATAGGCCGACTATTCAGTGTGTGTGTAGGTAAAGGAAAAATAAAGACGTTATAAGAGAGAGGGATCTATTTAGATACTGTCTGGCCAGTCAATGGACCCAATAACTCTCTACCGGTAGTATCTCAACTGATGGCTGGTGCCCTGGCCATCCTGCTACCTGTATTTACTTAGAATGTGGTTTTGATAAGAATTATCACAAACAAGTACCTTTAGTTAGATGTTTATTTATCATAGTTTTCACTATTAACCGTGACTGCTTTATAAGTTGATTACCGGGTATATGCATGTTTGCAACTGTATGGGTAATTATATCCGATGCCATTGTAGTGTGACAGTAACTTTATACCAAAAGAATTTCTTTTAACTTTTATACACTGTTTGAAAATTAGACGGCATTTTTAATAAAAAAAAAAAAAATACTTCGTTCACTAACTTATGGAATGGAGGGAAACTTACTGAAAAAAAAATTCACATTAATGTAGAAAAATTTTATTTTTATTTTTTTATATGCTATAGTCACCTTCATAATTATCATCAAAATGCAAAAAATATTTGAATATCTATCACGGATTAGGCATTGCAAAAACGTGTGTGCTGGCGAATTTTTATAGAAGAATTTCATAATTACATATGTGGTGACATGACACGAGAAATGGAAATGACGAAATGCCAAAGACCTCACTCACATGTCACCCTGTCATACAGGCGTAGACGTGTGCTTGCGTTTGTCAGTTAACAATGTGGAGTCCTTCATCATCCTTGGTTGATGCTGAACTGGCTGTATAAGTTTTATTGAGTAAGCAAAAGCAAAACAGCTGTTGGTGACATGAGAGTTTTCCATTCAGGAATAGAAAAAGAGGATTAAAAAAATCTGGTAACTGATGAAATGTAACTATAAAAGAAATCTAACCAGTCAATAATGGCAATTGAGACTTATGAAGAACTGGGGTCACAACAGCTTCCTTTTTTTTTTTTTCCTACTTGGCGAAAACCAATCCAGCATAAGAAAAAATAAACTTGATTAGCAGGTGAGTTTGAAATTATTTTGAAAGCATAATACCAAAAGCAGAAGCAGTAACACACCAACAAAACACACAAACACACAAAACAACATAGCCAAAGCACTCACTAATACCAAAATAATACCTAAAACAGCTGGGTATTATTATTATTATTATTATTATTATTACAAGGTAAGCTATAACTCTAGTTAGAAAAGCAAGATGCTATAAGCCTAAGGGCTTCAACAGGGAAAAAAATAGCTCAGTGAGGAACGGAAACAAGGAAATAAACTACAAGAGGAGTAACAAACTCATAATAATCTATTCAAAGAACAGTCACACCACTCATGTAGATCTTTCGTATACAAATTGTATATGCTTCAAAAAACATGAGGAAGAAAAATAAGATAGAACAGCCTACCCAAATATACCCTCAAACTAGAGAACTCTAATTAAAGGGAGTGGAGGGCATCGTACAAAAGGCTATGGCACTACCCAAGACTAGAAAACAGTGGTTTGAATTGGAGCATACCTCTCCCAGTATGAAAGCTGCTTGCCATGGCTAAAGAGTCGCTTTTACCTTACCAAGTGGAAAGAATCCACTGAACAATTACGTTGCATTACTTAACCCCTTGAACGAAGAGGACTTGTTTGATAATCTCCTGTTGTCAGGTATATGACGAGTAAAAGACAGAGGACAATGTGGAAACAACATGCCAGACTATTAAACAAAATATATCTGCCTTCATATCATAATAAAATTTTAGTATTTAAAGAGGCAAAAATCGCAATAGCAGGCTGAAAACGATGTATTTATCCTTTTTCAAACAAATATATTGTTTTATAAAAAGATATACAATAGCAGGTTGAACACAATTATTTTTTTAACTATATGCTTATCAAGTTATATTATATTTTTAAAGAAATAAACAAAAAAGAACAGTAGGTTTATCACATAGCTTTGCCTGAAAAATGATACGGAGAGTGAACAGGTTCACTTTTGGGCGACACGTGACCACATGCGTTCACCGTTTCTGGCTTGATGTTCCCTCACATGTGACGTTGTCGATAATGATCTTTGTTACCAGTGACTCCTTCGGGCCTTGTGTTTCTCGTGTGACGTCACTTCCTATTTGATTCTAGTAACAGTCACCAACCCGATGTTTATTCACATGAGGTATGATGGTGTGTGTGTGCGTTTGTTTGAGAGAGAGAGAGAGAGAGAGAGAGAGAGAGAGAGAGAGAGAGAGAGAGAGAGAGAGAAACTCGAGCATTTTTGCGAACACAACAGTTGTCCATCATTTCATTCTCTTTGTATTTGGGTCACATCCGATTACCCTTTGCTCACAATATGTGTTGGTGTCATTTAGTAATAACATGCACTACTTCTTCATCCACTTACAGTACATAAAAGTATCCATCATTTGCATTGGATGGTAAACTAGAGTTGCTTGAGATCTCAGTTTCAAAAATCATATGCAGGTGAATTAGTCCAGCCCTCCAAAGCTAGTAAAGATGCCTCTTTGTTTCTCTGAGAACTCATTCGGCTGTGACCATCTAGTCTCATGACTTCCACTTACTTTGCCTGCCATTTTTGCCACTTCTGAAACCAACTCTACTCGGTGCGCCCGCGTACATACCACTTTATTGCGCTATACCACTACCATCATATCGCTCTGAACTTTCAATATATAAACCTCATCTTGATCATAATCAGGTTTATCTATATTTCCTCGATCAAGGAAAACTCAATCACCAGTTCTAGCACGAAAAATGCCAATTTTTCAGCCGTGTGGTTGATGTGAGGGGCACATACTTAGACCTACGCTATCTGTAAACAATGCTTAACC
>NC_090734.1:63900145-63907645 GCF_036898095.1 Palaemon carinicauda
CCAGAGCACTTGGAAATATTGATCATCATGAAGAAGAAGGCCTTAGTGTTTGAATTAAATTCACGCCTACTATTACGAACAGGGTGATACTGTCCGGGAAGATTTCAATGTGAAGGATGGTCAGAATTATGAAAAATCTCATGCAGAATGCATATTGAACTGATTGATCGACAGTACCAGAGATTGATATCTAGATCAAGAATTAGGAATTAAATAGATCATATGTACCTGTCCAACAAATACAATGTGAATCAGCAGAGGAAGACTAGACAGGTGAACAATACTCGAAACAAGGTAAAATGAAATAATTATAACACCTCTTCACAATAGTTTTTCACCAAAAATCTGGAAAGACTTTATCAAGAAGCCAATGTTTTTGCCAATCGAAGAAGAGAAGGACATAATTTATTTCTTAAAAGTAAATTTGTTGTCGAGAATCACACCTTAGATTTTAAGAGTCATACAGAGTTCGAGAAACATCATCGGTGCTGAGATCCGGATGTTGATGAGCAGTTTTTCTTGACCTACTTTCAATTGAACTTTTCGTTTTCTTTGGATTCAACAAATCTGACAATAGAACAGATGGTGGATGTTGTAGAATGGAGGGTATTGAAGACTGCACCAGGCTATAGCGTTGAGTGAGGACACAGAAAGATGAAGTTCGTTTCATTACAGATCCCATCAGGACCCCTTCAAGCATTGGCCTGGGACAGCTCAGGCCGCAGTGTGTGATATAGAACTTTAGTTTTCTTTCTAAGTATATGCGGCAACATGGCATATTGGAGACGAAGGTTGGAGTCATTGTAAGTCCACTTTTTACTAGTATTTTCATATTCCCAATATCCTGTTGGTCATTGTTGCTGGATATGCTTGTGGAAATGTGAGTTGAACTGGCTGATAAAAGTCTTTTTTATATCTTATATATGAAAGATTATGTTATAATATTGTTATTGTTCTTGAAGAATTTTATATAAATTGTTCATTATTTGTCATATAGTTATTTTTTTTCCTTTTCTTACTGGGCTATTCTCCAAGGCTGGAGCCCTTGGGCTTATGGCATCTGCGTTTCCAACTAAGATTCTAGCTTCGCAAGTAATAATAATAATAATAATAATAATAATAATAATAATAATAATAATAATAATGAGTGCTCATTTCTTTTTCCTTCCTTGCAGAGTAAGACCTTGCTCTGTTACTTTCCTGTCGCTGATGATGAGGTAAAAATCATTATAGATGAACCCCAGGCTCCTGGTTCCTCTTCTTTGCTACCTGGTCCTAGGTCACGGACTTCAGGGACATTCACTACAACTACGGCCTCCACCATAGTACAATCTGGCAGCAGGAGGATAAGGATAACATTGATAATTAAGGTGATGATTATGGTGTGACCTTTGTGATATCTGCTGACAAAACGAATGACATGCTTGCTAGTCATGTAAGCATGGTTTACTTTGTGGATGGGACTTTGAAACTACTAAATATTTATGCTTACTTTTTCTTTTTGTCGCTCCCCAGAGAGACCATCAGCTTGGAGGCCTAGTTATATTCCCAGTACTAAGTCAAAGACTGATCCTTGGGTGCACGCAATATCAAGTTTGTCGTTTAGATCCAGCTGAGATGCTTTCTATGAATGATTGAGTGTATTTCTGATTCCATATGGATGTCACTGCAGTCCTATGGATAGAAAAGATGAAGGATAGGCAGCAGCAACCATGTCAAGACTTCCAGCAGTCATACCAGTAGCTGTTCTGCCACCACCAGCTCTACCAGCTGCACTCCTCTCAGCAACACCACTACTAGCAACCGCAACAACAGTCCTACTAGCACTATCCTTGCCCATACTCCTCCTTCACAATGTTAATTCTTACCCGTTAAGGCCGTGCAACACAGCCACTGTTTCAGCTCAGATCATCAGGCAAGAAGATACTTCCGTTTTCCATTAAGGCATAACCCAGAACTGCATCTCAGTCACCTGCATCATCCTCATCAGAAGAGTCAACCCAGAGCAGCATCAGAAACGCATGTGATGCCCTAAGTATATTTATTAACGTAAAATTTCCCCTTTTTTGTCCTTAGTGACGTGACGAACTTAATTTCATTTTAAAGTAAATTCTATTATCAATGGAGTTGGAACCGTGGAAGAAAACAGCAAAAGCATTTTATCATTATTGTTAAAATCTTGTTTATTTCTGTGTGTCAGCACCCCGAAACCTTTTGTTTTTAAGAACCACGTGGTAGGCTCTAGTCCCATTGTTTAGCAGGATAGCCAACCGTGTGAAAAGAATTTGTGTTCTGTTCGTTCTGAGTGGCGATTATCACAGTGATTCACAGTTATTAAATATATTGTGCATTACGTAAATGTGTTATTTTGTGTTAAAAAAAAAGTGAAGTGAAATTTACGAAATTTTAGAAAAAAACGTGGCAGGCTAAACACGTGTTCATTTAAAACGTGGCCAACCTGATAAAACTCAGCCCACAGCCGAGTTTCCGAACGAAGCCAGAGTTTGTTATTGTTTGTTTTAGTTATTGTTTATGAATTCTACGCAGACCCGAGATTTTAGCCGAATGATTGTACGTTGGTAAGTGACTCACGCACATATCAATCAGTTAATTTTGTGCATTAAACATTTCATCATTTATCTGTAGTGCTAGGATACAGGCTAGTCTCATATTGAAATTCTTGGCTTATGATTCATGTAAAAGTTTTAAAGCAGTGAGGCATAATTCTGTTGAGTAAAGGCAAGAACACGTGGCATCCCTCGATATTTCCATCCTCTTTTCACAGTTGGTGGTATCTAATTTCATTTCTGTAATATTTCGTGGGATATTATCTTTTATGTACATTTTTTTGAAAGGGATAATTTTCATACGATTGTGTTAAAGTTGTTAACCTAAAGATAAAGGATTAACGATATCACATTCAATTTCATTTTTTTCAGTCAGGGTATAGGATCATTTAGATAAAATATTTAGGAAGTGTAATTTCTTAAATTCATTTTTTTACTAAAGGGAATATATATAAAGGGGCTGATTTTCTTAGCGAAGCATTAAGCAATCTTAGTGACATTGTTTGTTTTATTTAATTTAGTATACTTTAAGTATACATACAAAATTTGCTTTAATTCACAGTTGCAAGTGGTGGTGTTGCAAGAACGCACCCACACATTTTTTTGTGTCATTCCATTTTTGTATGACTAGCATAGAGGGTCACACATCGTGGAGATTCCACTTTTTTTCTTATGACTAGCATAGAGGGTCACACATCGTCGAGATTTTGGTTTATTTATGACTAGCAGAGAGGGTCACATATCGTGGAGATTCCATTTTTTCTTATGACTAGCATAGAGGGTCACACATTGTGGAGATTCCATTTTATTTATGACCAGCATAGAGTGTAACACATTGAGATTCCATTTTTTTTGTGACTAGCATAGAGGGTCACACACCGTGGAGATTCCATTTTATTTATGACTAGCATAGAGGGTCATACATCGTAGAGATTCCATTTTTTTCTTATGACTACATAGAGGGTCAAACATCGTGGAGATTCAATTTTTTCTTACTAGGATAGAGGCTCACGCATTGTTGTGATTCCATTATTTTTATGACTGGCATAGAGGGTCACCCATAGTTGTGATTCCATTTTGTTATGACTATCATAAAGGATTTCCCATAGTTGTGATTCCATTTCTTACAACTAGCATAGAGGGTCACCTATTTTTGTGATTCCATTTTTTTATGACTATCATAGAAGTTCATACATTGTTGTGATTCTATTTTTTTATGACTAGCATAGAGGTTCACCCATAGTTGTAATTCCATTTTGTTATGACTAGCATAGAGTGTTACCAATAGTTGTGATTCCCTTTTTCTTATGACTAGCATAAAGGTTCACCCATAGTTGTGATTAAATTTTTTTTATGACTAGCATAGAGGGCCACCCATAGTTGTGATTCCATTTTTTTATGACTAGCATAGAGGTTCACCCATAGTTGTGATTTCATTTTGTTATGACTAGCATAGAGGATTACCCATAGTTGTGATTCCCTTTTTCTTATGACTAGCAAAGAGGTTCACCCAAAGTTGTGATTTCATTTTGTTATGACTAGCATAGAGGATTACCCATAGTTGTGATTCCCTTTTTCTTATGACTAGCATAGAGGTTCACCCATAGTTGTGATTCCATTTTTCTTATGACTAGCATAGAGGATTTCCCATAGTTGTGATTCCATTTTTCTTATGACTAGCATAGAGGTTCACCCATAGTTTTGATTCCATTTTTCTTATGACTAGCACAGAGGTTCACCCATAGTTGTGATTCCATTTTTCTTATGACTAGCATAGAGGTTCACCCATAGTAGTGATCCTATTTCTTATGACTACCATAGAGGGTCACACATTTTTGTGATTCCATTTGTTTTATGACTAGCATAGAGGTTCATCCATTGTTGTGATTCCATTTTTTTTATGACTAGCATAGAGGTTTACCCATAGTTGTGATTCCAGTTTGTTATGACTAGCATAGAGGATTACCCATAGTTGTGATTCCATTTTTCTTATGACTAGCATAGAGGTTCACTTATAGTTGTGATTCTATTTTTTATGACTAGCATAGAGGGTCACCGATAGTTGTGATTCCATTTTTTTATGACTAGCATAGAGGTTCACCCATAGCTGTGATTCCATTTCTTTATGACTAGCATAGAGGTTCACCCATAGTTGTGATTCCATTTTTTTATGACTAGCCTAGAGGTTCACCCATAGTCGTGATTCCATTTTTTTATGACTAGCATAGAGGGTCACCCATAGTTGTGATTCCAGTATTTTCATGTCAACATATAGGGTCACCCATAGTTGTGATTCCATTTTTTTTTATGACTAGCCTACAGGGTCACCCATAGTTGTGATTCCATTTTATTTTGTCTAGCATATAAGGTCACCCATAGTTGTGATTCCATTTTATTTTGTCTAGCATAGAGGGTCACTCATAGTTGTGATTTAATTTTTTTATTTTCTAGCATAGTTTTATATATATCGTTACTCGTTTTGGACGCATTCAACTAGACAGCCTACGCACGCACCCATTGGCATGCTCCCAGTTTTTCAAGTTAGGCTCCTGTTCAATTACTAGTGAGGCTTACTATTTGGTGATAGGTTTTTCCTGAGATGTATTCTTTACGGCCAGTGTACATTTTGCCCAGCTCCATCTTTATCCTTTCTTCTGTGAGACTCTTGCGTAGGCTAGAACGTCTTTCCCCTCCGTGTAATTTCTTGCACGGTGAACATCATACCTCGTGCTGTTAAGTTTGTTCTGGTCGCTGTCTCCACAAGAAATTAGCAAAATGACTGTTGCTGAAATCAGTGCATTTGTGGATTTGGCAGAACGACAAGCCTATGAGGGAGAGGCATTGCGAAGGTTTGCGCGGGAACTCACGGATGAAGCCAATGCCCGGAGAAAAACTGAACAAGAAAGGATGCAGTATGGAAGAGAGAGAGAGCGTATGAGTTAAAGAAGCGGGAAATGGGCATACGATTGGCAAAGCTCAATAACTCACCGCCTCAACTCAATGTTGCCAAAGTCCAGGTGGAAAATCGCAGGAAGATCCATTGCATGGAAGGATTCACCAAAGAACTCTCTACAGTGGATCTCCAGATAACCAAGCCATAGGAAGTGCGGACTAAGGGTAGTGAGCAGTCTCAGATATGAGGGCCGCGACCTGCCCTTGGGTTAAGAGCCTATGAAGGCTGTACAACAAGTGCCTTTCAGGTGCAAGAAGGCTGCCAAGCCGGAGCCTAAAACTGTGAGGACGCAACCTCCAGGGGAAGATGACTAGCTAGGTAACATTGACCTCGGTGAGATAGCTTGGCTAAGGGAGGAGGCCCAAGAGTCTCCCCTTTCTAGAAATGAATCTAAGCCTCGTACTCTCGAAGTCCATTCGGGTGAAGCTGTGCTAGTGACCACCACTGGGGATAGGGCTGCCTCAACCACCTGGCCAGAGGTTTCAGAGAAGAAAAGAGTGGAACCACCCATCAGCCCTGAGACCCCAAGGAGCCAGACAGAGCTCATCAGGTTCCAGCATTTGGACGAGAGGTTGGAAGACTACAGGGCACCAGCCTACTCGGACGAGGCTGGAATAAGTATTCGTTTTCATTGTGTAGTGGTGGGGTATGTAGGTTCCCTGACCAGGAGTAAGCGCGGAAATCGTTTTCGATTAGCAATGCCTGATCGTTTCACGCGCTGCCTCAAAGCTGTGACAACTCGGTGTGCCAATCCCAATCATGCGGACCAAGAGTTCGCACGAACATTCCTAATGGACCATAACCCAGTAACTTACTTGACTGAGCTACGTGAGAAGAAGAAAGGGCTCATGAACTACAACTGGAAGGTCAAGTGCCTAAAGAGTTCAGAGGAGAGAGATGTGTTCTCCCGGCATTAGTGACCAATGCACAGTGCCATGTCCATAACGTAGCCATAGTCAGTAGGTTAATTTAGGTTGTATAAAAAAAAAAAAAAAAATAAGGCCTTGGTGTCTCCACAGGTAGATAAACTTGAGGAGCCATTTTGTCCTCAGTATTTGCATTTAATCTATTTTTGTGTATTTATTTTATTCTTTTTGCATATGATATGTCAATTTGTTTTAATTTTCGTGTGTCTCACTGCATTAGGTCACTTAACTTTAAGTATTATTGCCTTTTTCATTTTTTAATTGTTGCCTCACAACCGCATACTTATTTCTATGTGGCGACTGAAATTTAATACACTATCAAAATAACGTAAAATTATGACCCTAGTTGCTGCTTAGAAATTAATTCATTATCGTGGTGAGACTCACTGAGGGAGGAGTCATTAAGGCTAGTGGCTTCAGACCTTGCTTGTAGAGTTCTTGTCCTGTTCTAGGACAAAATCTCTGCTAAAATGGGGTCTGTTATTAATGGCGGTCATTGCGACACCTTTTTTTAAACAAAGACCCCACCAGCAAGGACTGGGTCGACAGGCCACAAAGCTTTGGGACCCTACCCAGAGTCTCACCCTCCCCCACCTCCAACCATCCTATACCCGTCTACTCCCGTGAGGTTTCATTCCAGACATCTTCAAACCATGTGGCCGTTAAACGCCGTCACAAAGGATCCGGGAGAAGTCAGGAGGCCTATTGATGGGGGTGTCGGGACACGGGACAAGGCCTGACAAATAGGACAGTGGTCAGGACAATTCCCCTTAACCCCCCAATTGGGGGCCAAGTGGAGTTAAGTCGACCCAGGAACACCTGGGTTGCCTTCTTCGATAACAAACCTTCGTGAGAGGAATATCACCTCTTCACAAACCAACATCTATGAGAGTACCATCACCTTTCTTCGCTCACAAGACTAAAGGGAGGCAGGACCTGTGACACGTTTTCCACAAGGGAGAAAACAGAGTCCTTTTTTGTCAAGGTAAGATGTCTGTTTGAGTACCTCAACCTCATCGTCCTTATCCATCTCCTTCCCTTATCCCATTCCGTT
>NC_090734.1:63915145-63922645 GCF_036898095.1 Palaemon carinicauda
GCTTTGGTGCTCTGGGAGCTGGCAAGTATTGCTGGCCTCCCCCCTTGGATCTCCCTTAGGCTAAGATGAGTTTCTTGGCTGCGGGTGATCCGTCACTAAAGCAAGGTTGGTAGGACCCTCTTTTGTCCCTTCCCCCTCTATCTCCGTAATGGCCTAGCCATTACAGTACTGTACGTCATTCTACATCTGGACCTAGAATAGGTTAGGATGTGGAATTGACTCAGTCCCTTGCCGGCCTGTTTTGAGTGCTGCCCGGACCTCCCTTGGTCCCTCATCCATGCCGGCCTGCAGAGTCAGACGGCATTGATCAGGAAGCCTGAATTAGATTTTCCCCTTCCTTATATGCACTCTTTCGGATTGCCGGGCTCGGAGGTAGTGTACACTCTTATCCCGGCATCCATTCTGTTTTTCTTCTAGTGCTGTACCTGACCCGGCTGCCGGCCTATGAGGCCGGCAGCCGGGCGGTTGTAGTCCTCTGGTTCTTTTGCTGCCGGCTGGCATCGGTCCTGTACCTTTGCCGGCCGGCTAATGTCAGCCCTTGTCTGCCGGTCACCAAGAGTGTGGCCGGCAGCTGGGTACTACCTTGTGTAGTTGCCGGCCGGCAGTCATTGCCGGCCGACATTGTCTGTTGCCGGCCGGCAGTTACTGCCGGCCGGCACATGCATTTGAACCAGCGTTCTGCCGCCTTATAGCTGTTAAGTAGTATACTTTAAAGCTAGTTATGGTGTGTGCCGGCCGGCACATAACCTCCTATACTGTACCAGTATTCTTCAGTATTACATATACTGTAAGAAGAAAACTATAGTATGGGTTTTGGTACAGCACTGTGTGTTCTAACACTTTTGTGTTTTCTTGCACAGCCCTTTGCTGTTGCCCTACAGATAGGAAAGTGAGTTCTTTCCTGTCTATTATCCAGGATTTTAAAATCATTGCTTAGGTGTGAGCTCCACCTGTTTCCTCTGGAAACTTTGCATTGGTTATTCTAGAAGAGATTAACCATTTGATTTTATTATCTGGAAGGCTGCAACAATGGGTTGTGAAGGAAACACAAGTGTGTGTCTTTCCTTTCTGAATTGTTATGCTATACTATGCATATCCAGTGATACATAGTTCACTTGATACTCATGGAAATTTCTTCTCTTTACAGGAGGACCCTCCGAAGTGCGGAAGTGTTTTCTGCAACGTCTGCAGCAAGAACCTCTGCGGACATGAGTTTTGTAGGAGACACGAAGCATGCGCTGTCTCCAAGGTTGATCTCCAGTATTGGGACCCTCAGGTATGTACTGTGTGCACTAACCTGATTACTGAGGCCTTTGATTCCCCTAGGACGGCGGAATCAAGGGATATAGCAAGGGAGAAGCTTCGTACCTGGGTAAGGGGCTTCCAAAAGAACACCTCTGGCCCTTATCTTCCAAGTGAGAAGATGAGGGCGTATCTTTTCCCTAAGGCATCAGCTGATGCAGTGATTCCCCAGCCTCAAGTGGAGATCCCCCAAGTTCAGACCCAGGTGGATGCTGAAGTCGCGGTCGCGATACAAGACATCCAGTTAGATGACAGGATGTCTGACGTGGACGAGCGTCTGGAGGAAGACCTCCTAGCAGAAGGCCAGGATGAAGTTCAAGCCCCAGACGTTGTAGAGGAAGAGGTCGACGAGGTGTCGGCTACTCCGGTTCAGATGCCGGAGCCTATTCCCTCAACATCGGCCGGTCTCCCAGTAGAGCTGGGACAGGCCCTCTCTTCTATTGTTGGAATGATCCAACAAATGCAGAAGGAGAATCAGGAGAAGGCGGCTGCAATGGAACTGCGGATGCAGTGCCTTGCAGAATCACATGGGCCCCAGAAAAGGCTCAATGTGAAAGACCTTCCCTTGTGCTCAGATGCTAACCCATGGAGGTATGCTGAGCATATGCCAATGACGACTGGAAAGATCGTCATCTCGGATAAGCTGGGCTCAGTTCCCCTAGAGGAGGTGGAATTCTGGCCCAACAAGGCATCATATCCGGACTGTTATGTCCGGCTGAGGAAGGAACCAGCTTCAAAGAAGGAGACAGAGCTGAAGGAGGTCATAGTGATGGACCATTTTAAGGCTCAAGCTCTACTTTCCTCCTCGATGAAAGAGAGGGGCTTCTCTAACTCAAAAGTAGCTGCATTGAGCAAGAAGCTCCCTTCCTTTGTGTCCTCTCCTGCTAGAGCCTTCCCCTTTTTACAGAAAGGGTTAGCGGCTTTACTAAAAACAGTCGAGGCCGGCAAGCCTTGCCCCTCCCTGGAGGAGTGTAAACCCTTGTCGCTGGCCCTGCCTATGGACCACAAAGACTGGAAGGATGTCCATCTTATGTTCTCAGTTGGAAAGTTGGAGGCTGATATTGCCGGACGGCAGTTCGGCGAGGACCTCCCCAAGCTGTCTGACTTGTTTTGCGAAGAGAGTTCGAGACAAAAGAAAGACTGGCTGCCTCAATGTCTCTTCAGACTACTCCTGAGACGATGGCAAGTGACCCCAAGGTCCATGAAATGTTCATGGTGGTGGCTAAGACTCATCTGGCCACAGTGACGAAGGACCTTTATGGCTTCGTCAAGGCAAGGAGAGCTTACAGGGAGTTCGTGTTCACCTCGGCTACGGTGAGGCACGAGCCAAGGAAACTAATCTCCTCCAACATTTGGGGAAAAGACCTTTTCCCTACCGATTTGGTCAAAGAAGTTGTTGATAAGGCCGCCTTGGAGAATAGAAACCTTCTCCAGAAGTGGGGCCTGGCTATCAAAAGAAAGTCTTCCCCGGATGAGGGTACTCAACCAAAGAGGAAGACCATGAGGACTAGGCTACCGTCTCGGCCAGCCAAGCCCTTTAGACAGCAACAGCAACTGCAATTGCCATTGCCTCCAGTGACCCAGATGGTGGCGCAAACCCCGACCACTTTTCAGTGGTTACCCCAGGCTGTGTCGACACAGTCCACGGCATTCACCCCAACGTTCGAAGGGCAGTCTTCTTCCTTTCGAGCAAAGCCTAGAGGAGCAGCCAGAGGCTCGTCTAGGCACCCCTCAAGGGGAAGGGGATTCAGGGGTGGTCGTGGTCAGGGAGGCAAGACCTCAGGACGGCAGTCCAAGTGAGATGATACTGGTAGGAGGGAGACTTCTGAAATTTTGGGATCGATGGACCTTCGATCCCTGGGCCCACAGCCTACTCAAGAATGGACTGGGCGGGAGCTGGTACAGCACTCCACCCCCGTGCCTTCGGTTTTTCCAACACTCCACCCCCGTTCTGGAGGAGTACGTTCAAGAACTGTTGGAGAAAAATGTGATCCGAAAGGTGAAGTCCATCAAATTCCAAGGGAGGCTGTTTTGTGTTCCCAAGAAAGACTCGGAAAAGCTTAGAGTCATTCTGGACTTGTCGCCACTCAACAAGTTCATAGTGAATTGCAAATTCAAAATGCTAACACTGCAACACATAAGGACCTTACTGCCCAAGAGGGCATATTCCGTCTCTATAGACTTGTCAGACGCCTATTGGCACATCCCAATCAGCCGTCGACTCTCCCCCTACCTAGGGTTCAGGCTACAACGAAGACTTTACGCCTTCAGAGCCATGCCATTCGGGCTAAACATAGCCCCAAGGATTTTCACGAAGCTTGCGAGCGCAGCTCTCAAACAATTACGCCTAAAGGGAATTCAGGTAGTAGCCTACCTGGACGACTAGTTGGTGTGGGCAGCATCCGAGACAGAATGCTTGCAAGCTTCCAGTCAAGTGATCCAGTTCCTAGAGTACCTAGGCTTCAAGATCAACAGAAAAAAATCTCGACTTTCTCCATCTCAAAAGTTTCAGTGGCTGGGAATCCACTGGGACCTTTGTCACACCGTTTCTCCATCCCGGCGAAGAAAAGGAAGGAGATAGCGGGTTCTGTCAAGAGACTTCTAGATTCCGAAAGGATATCAAGACGCGAACAGGAGAGGGTACTGGGCTCTCTCCTGTTTGCTTCGGTGACAGACCCAGTGCTAAGAGCACAGCTAAAGGATGCAACCGGAGTTTGGAGAAGTTATGCATCAAACGCGCGAAGAGATCTGAGAAGACCAGTTCCGCTTCGGCTACGTACTCATCTCAGGCCTTGGTCCCAAGCCAGACATCTAAAGAAGTCGGTTCTTCTTCAGCCACCTCCCCCGTTGGTGACGATTCACTCAGACGCCTCAAAGGAGGGATGGGGAGGTCACTCTCATCGGAAAAAAGTCCAGGGGACTTGGTCCAAGCTATTCAAGACCTTTCACATAAATTTTCTAGAAGCTATGGCAGTGCTCCTTACCTTAAAGAAAGTCTCCCCGCGTCACTTGATCCACATAAGGTTGGTGATGGACAGCGAGGTAGTTGTGAGATGCTTGAATCGACAAGGATCGAGGTCACCACCTCTCAACCAGGTGATGTTGGCCATTTTCCGATTGGCGGAAAAGAAGAAGTGGTACCTGTCGGCAGTTCACCTTCAAGGAGTCCGCAACGTGACAGCGGACGCTCTATCCAAGTTCACACCGATAGAGTCGGAATGGTCCTTAGACGCATGATCATTCTCCTTCATTCTGAATCAAGTCCCAGAACTGCAGATAGACCTCTTTGCGACGAAAGACAACAAGAAGTTGCCCCTGTACGTGTCCCCGTACGAGGACCCCTTAGCGGAAGCAGTGGACGCGATGTCCCTCGACTGGAACAGATGGTCCAGGATTTATCTGTTCCCTCCTCACAACCTTCTGTTGAGGGTCCTCAACAAACTGAGATCCTTCAAGGGGGTAGCGTCAATCGTGGCCCACAAGTGGCCGAACAGCGTGTGGTTCCCCTTGGCATTGGAACTACAGCTGAAGTTTGTGCCGCTACCACATCCAGTTCTGACCCAGCGAGTCCAGAAGTCGACTGTCTGCGCTTCATTACAGAAAACCCAGACCCTGCAGCTCATGATTTTCTCGCCCTAGCGGTGAGAAAGCGTTTCGGGATTTCGAAAGCCAGCATAGACTTCCTAGAGGAATATAAGTGCAAATCTACTAGAAGGCAATATGAGTCATCTTGGAGAAAATGGGTGGCCTTTGTCAAGGCGAAAAGTCCGCAGGAGATCTCGACAGACTTCTGCTTATCTTTCTTCATCCACCTCCATGGTCAAGGGTTGGCAGCTAACACGATTTCAGCGTGTAAGTCTGCTTTGACAAGACCCATTCTATATGCCTTCCAGGTCGACCTAGGTAACAAGATCTTTAATAAAGTTCCAAAAGCCTGCGCTAGGCTCAAACCTTCAGCACCTCCAAAGCCCATTTCATGGTCTTTAGACAAAGTTCTTCATTTCGCTTCTCTGTTGAGCAATGAAGAGTGTGCGTTAAAGGATTTGACACAAAAAGTTATTTTCCTATTTGCACTCGCGTCCGGGGCCAGGGTTAGTGAGATCGTAGCCCTCTCGAGAGAGGCAGGTCGTGTTCAGTTCCTGGATGGGGGAGAACTGAACCTGTTTCCGGATCCTACGTTTCTCGCCAAGAATGAGTTACCCACCAACAGGTGGGGTCCCTGGAGAATCTGCCCTCTGAAAGAAGATGCATCTCCATGTCCAGTAGAATGCCTAAAGGTCTATCTTCGTAGAACTTCAGACTTCAAGGGTGGTCAACTATTAGGGGGAGAAACATCAGGCTCAAATTTATCTCTGAATCAACTCAGAGCGAAAATCACATATTTCATTCGCAGAGCGGATCCTGACAGTACACCCGCAGGTCACGATCCGAGGAAAGTTGCCTCATCCTTAAATTTCTTTAATTGTATGGATTTTGAACATCTCAGTTCATACACTGGCTGAAAGTCTTCCAGAGTGTTCTTTCGCCACCATGCGAAGCAAGTAGAGGAACTAAAGAGATCTGTGGTAGCAGTGGGTCGCGTCGTTAACCCTACTGTTTAACTCTGCGAGGAACAGTGGCTTTAATTGGGACGATTAATTCCAGGGTGAGTGTGTAGTTACATACTGTACTACATACTAAATGAGGGCACTGAGTTGCCCATATAGACTGTTCCATTTCCAAAGGTGAACCTAGCATAAGTGCAGACATGTGTGCCAAGCGTTTCTGGCGCTAATGTGATTGATTTGTAATACAGACTTTTATGACTAGATACCTCGGTATCTTAAAAAAGTGGTATTTAATGTTTTTTTCTTTCAGATAAACAAGTTCTGTTTACTATCATACTTATCCTTAAAGTTTTGGTTTATCCTCTATATATATATATATATATATATATATATATATATATATATATATATATATATATATATATATATATATATATATATATATATATATATATATATATATATATATATATATATATATATATATATATATATATATATATATAACAGTTGTTAACCTGTCCATTTATTGTCTGTCAATAAACTTATTCTTGAGAACCTTGCGTCTCTTTCACCTGTGTCAATTTATTGGTATAATTGAGCATTCATTCTATGTACCTTATCTGGGATAATTCTAATAGAATTGTTCCTTTATGTAAGCTATGTTGCATTGGTTTATGATTCCCTTAACGGTAGGACTCCGTCCCATAAAGGGACGGGGGCGGTTTTACTAGTTTCTTCCTATGCGGATATAAACCTTTGTCCAATACAACTATTGTGCGGATAACTGGTCGATATTTCATATTGACGCAGTGGTTTTTTACAAATTATGCTTTACTTAATATAGGGTGAGACCACTATATTAGCTTGCCTGGTATTCATACATAGGTATATGTACTCTTCGAGACTTTTCCAGAATCTAGTAGGACTCTTCCCTGTAGGGGGCAGGAAGCTCTAACATGGTTTATAGTTAGTTGAAAAGATGTATAACGGTAACATCTTAGGTCTCTAGGTCTAGTCGACTGGGAAAAATTACCTCCGGGGAGTACGGCACGTTCTGAGAATCCACAGATACAGTAATGCTCTGGTATACTTTCATCAGGACGACATGGCTTGAGCCCAAAAAACGGATTTTGAGCGAAGCAAAAAATCTATTTTTGGGTGAGATGGCCATGTCGTCCTGATGGACCCGCCCTTGCATTTCTAAGAAAGGGCTGTAGGACCCCTCCCTACATACAGTATCTGTACCACCTCGTGTACGCTACAAGGAATACAGATGGCGCCAGGACTGGCGCCAGGATTGGCGCCAGGCACGCTTACGAAACGGGAGATAGGGAGCCTTGGGAGCGGCTCCCCCCTTTTCTTTCCCGAATTCGTTTCTTGCCAATTGTCCCCTGCGATACGAAGTCTCTGTTCGGGGTGCAGATTGCCATGTGGCGTGTCAAGAATACGTCCTCTGATATGTCGCGATATCCCTTTCACGAGGGATATTCGCTCCAGGAGTTAGAATTCTGGTACCTTAAGATAAATTCTCTGGGAATATCGCCGTAGTTGTAATATACCCTAGGAAGCTACCCTATAGGAACTTCCATCAGGACGACATGGCCATCTCACCCAAAAATAGATTTTTCGCTTCGGTCAAAATCCGTGT
>NC_090734.1:63927645-63947645 GCF_036898095.1 Palaemon carinicauda
CTCAGTTCAATAAGAAGAAACAGCCAAACGTCAATGTAGTTCAGATTCAAAAACAAACAAACAGTTCTTCAAATAACTCTGATCCTGGGCCGTCTAGCCAGAACTCGCAAGGTCAGACTAATTTTCTTCCAATAGGGAAGAGAGTGATGTTGGGTCATTCAAATCAACATCAGTAGTGTTAAATAATACATTTAATGTTTTATCAGATCATTGTAAGGTAATAGATTTTCCTACGAAACACACGACCGAATCAAATAAATTAGTGGATGCTCCCGTAGATTTGCAACAAATTCACACAATAATAAGTCAAAATGAGTTACGACCAACATTATATGCTGTAAATTTAGAACACTGATCCATTACATTAATTTTTGACTCTGGTAGTCCACGTAATATTATGGATTTGAGGACATATCATTTGTTGTTTTCGAACTTCCCTATAGAAAAGTCCGGAGTAAGGCTCTCAGGTATAGGAAATAATGAATTAAATGTAATAGGCGTAACTCATGTTCAGTACAAGGTCGGTAAGCACACGTTTGCCGATACCTTTGTTGTTGTACAAAACATTGATATGTATCCGGCTGTAATTATAGGATACCCGTCTATGGGTAATCAAAACATTATTTTATCCCCTGTCAAACACGGCGTGTATATCAAAGGAAAATTCTATAAGTCTTCTAATACCTTAACATCAGTTTTGGATAAAAAGGAGACGACAAATAAAACAGTGACGTACGTTGATGAACCAAAAACTTGTCGCACTAATAAAGAAATAATATATGCGACCCAACAGAATTCTTGTTCACCCGTAATATCATCTTGCACACAATCTATCAAGCCGAACGTACCTTCGAATTTAATAGTGCAAATTAAGAAAATGTTACCGGGATCTGAAATATTAATCCTTTCCGACACTTTGAAAACTAACGGATTGTCCGTCACACAAGCTATTTATACAGTAGGCTCACATCAACAATGTAATATTGAAGTCTGTAATCATTTAAATACCACTTTAGTAATTCACAAAAATCATCATATCTTGGGTGTAGAAGTTTATAAACATCGTATTTTTACCGTCGCTGAAATCAATTACTCTCAATCAGTTGCGGATGAATCCCTTTTGCAATCTATTAAAAATAAAATCAGTAAAGACATTCTAGACAAAGAAATTCAGCAGAAATTTTTTGGACTTTTAACTGAATATCATGATGTTTTTCCCTCTACAGATGGATCCTTAGGGAAGACATATGTCATAGAACATCAAATAAGGTTAAAGGACAAGCAGAAAATGATCTATGTAACCTCGTACAGACTCCCTTTGAAATTCCAGAATGAGATAAATGATGAAGTAGGTAAAATGCTAGAAGGAGTCATTAGGATATCGAACAGCCCTTATAATTTTCCATTAATAGTTGTACCGAAAAAAGATCGAACATGGCGTATCTGCGTAGATTACCGTCGCTTGAATGAGGAAACAATCCCTGATCGATTCCCAGTGCCATGTACTGACGATATTTTATCTTTGTTAGGTCAAAATAAATATTTTACCAGTTTGGACTTACTTAAAGCCTTTCACCAGATATCATTAGAAGAAAATAGTATCCCATACACAGCCTTCAGCACAGCCAGGGGACACTATGAATTTTTACGTATGCCCTTTGGTTTACGTTGTGCTCCCATAACATTTACAAGAATGATTATCATAGTGTTTGGAGACCTGCTAGGGGATATATTGCATGCCTATATGAACGACCTTGTAATCTTTTCCAATACCTTAGAAGAACATCTACGTAAACTAGAACTAGTACTACAGAGACTTAGACAACATGACTTAAGGGTAAAGATTAGTAAGTGTGAATTTTTCAAAACAGAATTGGTCTATTTGGGTTTTACGGTGTCTAGCCAAGGTCTTAAAGTAGCCCACGATAAGGTGTCAGCAATTTCTGGGGTGTAGTGGATATAACAGGCGTTTTATACGCAATTATTCAATAATAGCCGCTCCCCTAACTGATATTACGAAAAAGGGCGTAGATTTCATATGGTCTTAAGATGAACTGTGTAGTTCTCCTATCTTAAAATTTCCTGACTTCGGTAAGGTATTCTTCATTGCAACAGACGCCTCAGACTTAGGAGTAGGAGGAGGTATAGTGCTTCAGCAATATGAAAAACAATTTTTCCCGATAGCTTTTTATTCTCGAAAGCTGAGATCTTCTGAAAGTAAGTATGCAGTAATAGACAAGGAAGGATTAGCTATTGTTAATTCACTAGTGCATTTTAAGTTCATAATATACGGTTATTCTGTTAAGGTTCTTACTGATCATAAACCCCTAACCAACTTCTTTAAAGGCTTTAGTCATAGCCCCAAACGAACTCGGTGGCATTTGATCATCCAAGATTTTGGCTCGAGAATCGGGTATTTACCAGGGTAAGCAAATATCATTGCTGATGCAATATCACGCAACCCCGTGTCATCTTGTACGGGGCCATTAGCTGAATTAATAGATATATCAACATCCATGACTATTGTTAAAACTGTATCTGAACAAGAAAATCTGGGCTGGAGTGCTGAATTATTACAGACTGAGCAAAGAAAAGATCAGATATTAGAAAAAATTATTAATGCTTTGGAAGGAAATCGTAAGGAAAGGGAATATAAAAAGTATACGCAGCAGAATTATATAATCAAAGACAATATTCTGTGTAGATCCGTGACAAGGAAAACCCGCAATACACCACATGTGACTAACGATCATGTAGTGGTACCAATCTCACTTATATCCAATGTCCTAAATTGGTTGCATGCAAATCCATTGCATGGACACCCGGGGTTCTCCATAATGTCACAGAAAGCCAAATCATCGTTTTATGTGTATATGATGCTTACAGATATAAAAAAAACACATGGCTAATTGTCGCACTTGTCAGGTAAACAAAGGGCACACGAAAACACCTGTCAGCCTAGGGGCTTATTCCATGCCCAGTCAACCCTTTGAAAGGATACATTTAGATTTATCAACAGGATTTTACGAGTCAGACAGAGGAAATAAGCACCTCTTAGTAATTGTAGATGCATTGACTCGATATACGGAACTGATAACGCTTAAAACTAAAACTGCGATTGAATGCGCTAGGAAGTTTTACGAGTGTTACATTTGTAAAAATGGAATTCCACACAGGATAATCTCAGACTCGGGTGGAGAATTTGATAATCATTTCCTTACCTCATTGTGTGAATTCCTTAGCATAAAGAAAATCAATACCATGATATATCACCCAGAGTCGAATGGGCTAGTGGAAAGTGCGAATAGGAAGGTTTTAAACATATTAAGATTAACACTAGGGGGATCAGACCCCAACTGGGATATTGAAATACCTGCGGTACTAAGTACTCTGAATCACTCATATCTTATATCAATTAAAATGTCGCCGCACGAGTCATTGTATGGTATCCCAGTTAGAACGTCTATCCATGTACTAATGCCTACAACTAATTTATCAAATACTTTGAAAGAATGTATAAATGCAAGCAAAAGTCATTTTGATATCCTTCGAAAGAATTTAGAAAAATCACAAATCATAATGAAAAGGAATCATGATAAAAGAGCGAAGCCAACTAAAACATACACCGTGGGTGATAATGTATACAAACAGGTAAATGTACGTAAAGGACTCAATTATAAACTAACACCTAAGTTTGAAGGCCCATTTAGCGTTTTGGAAACATTAACGGCCAATAGATTTAGAGTTCAAAACGTATCCCAACCCACTGATGAAAGAATTGTACCATTGGCTCACATAAAAAATTAAAATAAGAGAGAAAGAAAGTGAGGGATTGTATTTTTATTTTTTTATCTATGAAATTTATATGTTAAAATTTTTTTCTTCTTAATACAGGAGTAATTACATTTATTTTTCTCATTACAGGTTTCCAAGGTGAAGTTTTTATTGTTAGGAGTAATATTGTTCGCTCAGACATTTTTCTCGTGTGGGAAGAGCTCTAAAACTAAAAGTAAAGATTTTAAATATGGCACTATAGTAGAGAGACAAGAAGACGTTTTTATTACATCAAGTAACGTAGTTGTTTAAGTATGCATGCAAGCAATTTTTCTCCCAGAGAATGACATCACTAGCTTAAAGAGCGCCATTTCAAGGTTTGCTGATTCATTAAATGAAATGCATAGAAGACACTTTCCTTTTAATACAGAGAGTTCGCTTGCATCGACACTAAAAGTTGCAGAAATGCTATCCGACGACTTGCAAAATAAGACTTACGAGGCAGAATCTTTGGCTCGTGACCTTTTGATGTGGACTGTAAGACACACTAACCTTGAAAAATGTAACCCGTTTATTTATTCTGCACTAAACATCTTTGGGTCTGTTGAAAGTTTAGGCTTAGGGATTTCCAATCGTCTTAAGATTAGTAATCAAAATAAAAAAATTGAGTTTTTGACTGATGAAAATGAGTCACACTAACATATATATATGGAGTGTTATTATTATTATTATTATTATTATTATTATATATATATATATATATATATATATATATATATATATATATATATATATATATATATATATATATATATATATATATATATAGATAGATATTTATATAAATATATATACATATATATATATATATATATATATATATATATATATATATATATATATATATATATATATATATATATTTATATATATATTGTTAATATTATTATTAATATTACTTGCTAAGCTACAAGCCTAATTAGAAAAGCGGTATTCTATAAGCCCAGGGGCTCCAACAGGGAAAATAGCTCAGTGAGGAAAGGAAACAAAGAAAAATGAAATATTTTAAGAAGAGCAACGAGATTAAAATAAATCTCTCCTATATATACTGTAAAAACCTTAACGAAATAAGAGGAAGAGAAATAAGATAGAATAGTGTGCCCGAGTGTACCCTCAAGCAAGTGTTAATATATATATATATATATATATATATATATATATATATATATATATATATATATATATATATATATATATATGCATATATTTATTTATATATATATATATATATATATATATATATATATATATATATATATATATATACATATATATATATATATATATATATATATATATATATATATATATATATATATATATATATATATATATATATATATATATATATATATACAGTATATATATATATATATATATATATATATATATATATATATATATATATATATATATATATATATATATATATGTATATATATATATATATATATATATATATATATATATATATTTATATATATATATATATATATATATATATATATATATATATATATATATATATATATATATATATATATATATGCATATATATATATATATATATATATATATATATATATATATATATATATATATATATATATATATATATATATATATATGCATATATATATATATATATATATATATATATATATATATATATATATATATATATATATATATGTATATATATATATATATATATATATATATATATATATATATATATATATATATATATATATATATATATATATATATATATATATATATATTATCAGCCATCATTAGTTCATTGATGGACAAAGGTCTTAAACTTCATTTTCCTACCAGGAAATTTTCGAAGTTCCTCAATCCATCGTCTTCTCTTCCTTATCCTGTTTCTTTTTAATCTCTAGGGACCCATTCTGTTGCTTTTTTTTTCTTTCTATTCTAAATATATGTCTTATCCATGTCCATTTCTTTTTCATACATATTGTTAGAATCTAGTTTAGTTTGCTTGCCTATCCTTCATGTCTCTCAATGCTATCCCCATCATTATTCTTTCCATATTTCCTTGAGTTGTGACAATCTTAAGTTCTATAGCTTTTTGAAAACTCCATTATTCTGATTCCTAATTTAATGCCAACTCGATAATTTTTTTTTTCTATTTTTTTTTGAGAAAGTGGCATCTTATATTCATAATCTAATTTTGTTTGCCAAAAGCTTTCCAGCATATGCTTTTTGTTTTCTTAATAATAAGGGCATTTCATTAAGAACACCTACTGTCTGTCCTAAATACGTATGTTGATTAACAATCTCTGGAGGTTTGTCCATAATAATTATTCGTTGTTTTTCTACACTTTAAATTTTTTTCTTTTATTATTTTTCAGTATTATATTTTTGAGAAGCTATAGCTATCACAAATACATTTACCTTATGAAGGAACATTACTAAATCTCCAATGAGTGCGAAAAGAACTACTTCCCAGTAACTTGCAAAAAACATAACAAATAACTCAAAAAAAAAAAAAAAAAAAAAAAATAAGAAAGCAGCTGTCTTTTTATAGAACAAAGAAAAAATACCATTTGTGATTACATTTCCAAAATCACCAAGGTCAAACATCAGTGTTTAAATTCCGTGTAACCAGAAAGTTAAACTAGTAAGATTGGCTTTAGAAAAAAAAAAAAAAAACGGAATGAGGCAGAAAAAGTTTCTTAGTGTCAAATCCATCAGTAAAATTGATTGATTTTTCCTTTAGAGAGAGTAATATGACCATGTGGTTTAAGCTGTTGAGTCCAGACCAAGGACTGAAGATTTAAGTGTAACTCGCCATTTGCATTCCTGGATTGTACTAGGGTTTCCTTTATTATTATTATTATTATTATTATTATTATTATTATTATTATTATTATTATTATTATTATTATTATTATTATTATTATTATTATTATTATTATTTGCTAAGCTGGGTGCTATAAGCCCATGGATGTCAACATCGAAAATAGCCCAGCTAGGAAAATAAAAAAGGAAAAAATATTTTAAGAACGGTAACAATATCAAAATAAATAATTCATGTATAAACTATGAAAAGAAATTTAACAAAACAAGGGGAAGAGAAATTAGGTAGAATAGTGTGCCCGCCTGTACTTTCAAGCAAGACTTTAGGCATAAACTCTCCTAGCAAAAGCTCTTAGCTGAGTATAGTTTCCCAAATCATATCTGATATGTCACCTTTCCAAAGATCATAAGCCTACTCTTTATCAAAATAAGTATATATACAACTATCTTTACATCAGGGTTTGCCCTGCACTAGGTATTCTAACAATCTCGAAGGGATAAGATTGTCAATAATGCTGACCAGGTTCTCATTCAAGAACACTTCAGTCTCAAACCTTTGATCGAGTTGTGACACATCACTGATATATAGTTCAATCTTATTTACTAACGAAAAAAAGACATGATGACAGTTCCAAATGGTAGATCAAATGTGCTTCTTATAACACAAGGGGAGTTAGTGCATACAAAGGCCAAATCTGATTTGTCCACAATTTAATTCAGTGTCAAGTCTGAAGAACTTCAGCCACGGTGATCATTGGTAGCAATAGAAATTAACCACTTCCTCTCCTGAACATTACAATCTCCAAGGAAGAGAGACACATTTACCATCTTCTTGCATCTAAACCATATTGGTAAGAAGACAATCAACTGCAGATTCTACATATATTCGGTTTCTAGGAATTTATATTCACTTTTTATTAAATACTTTTTTTCTTTTGGTACACTTAACACTTGAAGAGATTCATATGCACTGATTTGTTATACACTTAATCGAATTCAAATCATTCCTATTTTCTATAAAACACGAATAAGTATTTTACATGTAAGTCTGGTGGTTATTTTGTTGGACTTTAGAGTGCTTTAATTGATATTCTTTGAAGATAAGAAACTTTGTATACTTATCATTTAAGTTAGTTTCTCTTGTTCCTTTAATGTGACTAAATTTATTCCTTTGATTCCTTCAATTTTTTTTTTCTTTTATCTGGGAAGAGTGTGGTGAAAGAAAAGAAATATAATAGCCAAGTTTCCCAAGGACTCGGAGAGAGAGAGAGAGAGAGAGAGAGAGAGAGAGAGAGAGAGAGAGAGAGAGAGAGAGAGAGATAACTGGATATCAAAGCCTTCACTGCAGATGTCTAGAAAACAGCAGGAGGCGAACAAATAAGCAATGGGGATGTTTTAGGAGAGCAGAACAGGGAAAATATCATCCCTTTTTTAATAGAATCCTGCTTGGAAGACTTCTGCCTTTCCTTTAATATACAAAAAAGGAGAGTCGAAGCATAGGAAAAAAAAAGAATACATTTATGACGCGAAACAAAAAGCAGTTAATAATACAAAGACGTTTTTCATGATGTTATGGGCAGACTTAATTAGAAATGAGTCAGTTATACTTTACGTTTTTTTTTTCTGTTCCTGCGCAGCAAACAATTGTTCTATATTTTGAGATTAAATAAGATAGATTAAGAAAAATAGATCACACACAGCTTAGTTTTTGGCTCTAGTCACTTCTAATAACATAAAGACTTGCAGTTTATATATATATATATATATATATATATATATATATATATATATATATATATATATATATATATATATATATATATATATATATATATATATATATATATATATATATATATCTGTGTGTGTACTATATATATCATCATCCTCATCGACTTAAGCCACAAGTATTCCAGTGCATAACAATGCCCTCAGGCATGTCCATCCACATGTGCCTTTCTGAGGTCTTTTTTTGTCAATCCACACCTGCAAACTTCCTTAGTTCGTTAATTCATCGCTCTCTCTTCCTTCCTCTGCGTCTTTTACAATCTCTAGGGATACATTCTCTTGTTCTCATTATGTGTCCAGCCTATGTCCATTTGTTTTTCTTGCATGTTGTTAGAATTTCTAGTTTCTTCTCGTATCTCTGTTCTGTTTTTCCTGTCTCCTAATGTTATTTCCCTCGTTATTCTTTCCACAGTTCTCCGAGTAATAACTAGCTTATGTTCTAAGGCTTTATAAGACTGATGCATAAGTTGAAATAGTAGGAACATCTCATCCCATCTCATCTCTTAATTTTTGTTTATAAAACGGTCAACATCCCTTTCCTTTTTTTTTTTTTTTTTTTTTTTTTTTTTGTGTGTGTCCCATTCCCCGTTCCATACTGTCTGTTTTAAGAAAGAATATTCACTAACCATTATCTAGAGGTTAGAGGTTAGTCTGTAACTCTTATTTGTTTTTTCACAACACATTTATTTGACATTTTCTTAGTTTTACTCATGTTGATTTTCTGTTCAATATTTTACTTTCTCTATGAAAGTCTTTTATGAACTTTTACAATTCCTCGCCTGATTCACTAAATACAGCTATGTCATCTGCAAATCATAAGTTGTTATGGAGTTCCCCATCAATATTATTTTCAATGTTTACTCCCATTTAAATTTTTCAAAACTTCGAAGCAAACTATGAATAGTTTAGGAAAATTAAGTTCTTGTTTAACTCCTTTCTGAATCGGAATTTTCATATTAACTTTATGCAGTTTTAGGATCACTGTACTTCCTGTTTAGATATTTTCAACTGTTCTAACATAAAACTAATTTATTCATTATCTTTGAAAGTGTTTGATTAATGATGAGATTTTGCAAGATTTGAAACCTTTATCATAGTCTGTAAATGTCATGCATAGTGGTTTGTCATACTCTGTAGATTTTTTCATAAGTGGTTTGAGTACATGATATGCTCAGTTGTTGAATTTTCTTTTAAAGCCTGCCGACTCTCTTGATTGATAAAGTCTAGTTTTCTTTCTATTTGAAATTATTTTATATATTATGAAGATTAAACTTGTCGGTCAGTAATTTTTGTTTTGTTTTTAAGTCTCCCATTTTGTGAATTACTATAATGATAAAGTTTTATCCAAGTAGTAGGTATAAAGCTTTCTTGTAAAGTTCAGTCAGTGTTACTACTAAGAAATCTACTCCAATTACTATGAAAACAATTCTCAGCTATCATTCTACTGCGAATATGCCTCTTTTTATGCTTTTTAATACTTTCTTAGTTAATACCAGCTCAGTTGTATTATTACTTCAATTGGCAATGGTATTTCTTATATCACTATTGCATAGCATTGTATAAAAATCCTCTGCACTTTATATCACTCCATATCTCTTTTTCGATATTTACATTTTCATCCTTTTCAGCAAACATCTGTTTACGCCCTGTTCCAAGTCCTATTTTCATAATTTTGATGCTTCTTCTATTTTTTAGTGTTTCCTTACTTTTAGTCTGGTTATGATTAAGAATGTCGTGTGTTTTTTTTTTATCTTTTTATTGTTTTGCATATTCCTGGGTTTTTTCTCTATTTCATCATTTAATCTTTCTTGGACTTTACCCTTATTTCTAATGTTTTCTTCATATGATTTCTAATCTTTTCTGGTATTTTTCCTTGATCTTGTTTACAAATTTCTCCACCTATCTTATGTGAAGATTCCAATACAAAATATGTTATAGTAATGTTCATTCAATCTTTACTTGCTTCCATTTTATCATGTAGCTGGAAGTACTTATTTTGTATTGTTAAACCAATCTCATCTGATTTTTCTCTTAGCTTAGATGTGTTTAATTCCTTAGTTCTAGACAAATTTTGTTTCTCACAATTGTATGTGTGCACGCGCGCTCGCGTGCTTGTTTGTTTAATTATTTGGGTGCATGAAAAGAGATAAACAGCAAACGTAAGAATATAGACTGAATACTGTCTAATTTTGTATTTTACTTCGTCTACAGGAAAAAATTTATTGAAAGAAATTTTTACAATATATTTCGTACATACATCCGATGAAATAAGCTACCTACAAAGACTCAAACCTGCAAGTGCCTTGGGTCAAGGTGTTCATCTTTAGGCATTTCGATAAATACTACAATTCCTTATTTCTAATATGCTTTCATCTTAACTATTTATTTAAAAGTTATTCATTTACACACAAAAATATATTCATGTTTATATGACTACACGTGTAGTACGTGCATATATATATATATATATATATATATATATATATATATATATATATATATATATATATATATATATATATATATATATATATATATATATATATATATATATATATATATATCACAAGCACACGTGATTTCAACCAATGTAAATATCACCAACGAATGGCATTTAATACCTGATTCTGTCTTGGGAATATATATCCACTTGGAATTCATTTTATGGTAACAGCTTCTGACCAGGTGGAGATTCGAACCCCCACCTGTTCAGCTGGAAACCTTGCCTACGGCGATATACATACACACATACATATATATATGTATATATATATATATATATATATATATATATATATATATATATATATATATATATATATATATATATATATATATATATATATATATATATATATATATATATATATATAACGGATTTTGAGCGAAGCGAAAAATCTATTTTTGGGTGAGATGGCCATGTCGTCCTGATGGAAGTTCCTATAGGGTAGCTTCCTAGGGTATATTACAACTACGGCGATATTCCCAGAGAATTTACCTTAAGGTACCAGAATTCTAACTCCTGGAGCGAGTATCCCTCGTGAAGGGATATCGCGACATATCAGAGGACGTATTCTAGACACGTCACATGGCAATCTACGACCTGAAAAGAGATTTCGTCTCGTAGGAGGGAGATTGACGAGATACAAATTCGGGAAAGAAAAAAGGGGAGCCGCTCCCAAGGCTTCCCTATCCCCCGATTCGTATGCGTGCCTGGCGCCAATCCTGGCGCCATCTGTATTCCTTGTAGTGTACACGAGGTGCTACAGATACTGTATGTAGGGAGGGGTCCTACAGCCCTTTCTTAGAGAGGCAAGGGCGGGTCCATCAGGACGACATGGCCATCTCACCCAAAAATAGATTTTTCGCTTCGCTCAAAATCCGTTTTTTGGGCTCAAGCCATGTCGTCCTGATGGAAGTGTACCAGAGCATTACTGTATCTGTGGATTCTCAGAACGTGCCGTACTCCCCGGAGGTAATTTTTTCCCGGTCGACTAGACCTAGAGACCTAAGATGTTACCGTTATACATCTTTTCAACTAACTATAAACTATGTTAGAGCTTCCTGCCCCCTACAGGGAAGAGTCCTACTAGACTCTGGAAAAGTCTCGAAGAGTACATATATCTATGTATGAATACCAGGCAAGCTAATATAGTGGTCTCGACCTATATTAAGTAAAGCATAGTTTGTAAAGGACCACTGCGTCAATATGAAATATCGACCAGTTTTCCGCACAACACTTGTATTGGACAAAGGTTTTATATCCGCATAGGAGGAAAACCAATGCAACATAGCTTGCATAAAGGAACAATTCTATTAGATTATCCCAGATAAGGTACATAGAATGAATGCTCAATTATACCAATAAATTGACACAGGTGAAGGAGACGCAAGGTTCTCAAGAACCAGATTATTGACAGGCAATAAATAGACAGGTTAACCACAATTATATATATATATATAAGAAGAGGATAACCCAAAACTTTAAGCATAAGTATGATAGTAAACAGAGCTTGTTTGTCTGAAAGAAAAAACATTAGATGCCACTTTTAAGATACCGAGGTATCAAAGTCATAAAAGCCTGTATTACAAATCAATGACATTAGCGTTAGAAACGCTCGGCACACATGTCTGCACTTATGCTAGGTTCACCTTCGGAAATGGAACAGTCTGGATGGGCAACACAGTGCCCTCACTTAGTTTGTAGTACAGTATGTAACTACACACTCACCCTGGAATTAATCGTCCCAATTAATACCACTGTTCCTCGCAGAGTTAAACAGTAGGGTTAACACCGCGACCCACTGCTACCACAGATCTCTTTTAGTTCCTCTACTTGCTTCGTATGGTGGCGAAAGAACACTCTGGAAGACTTTCAGCCAGTGTATGAACTGAGATGTTCAAAATCCATACAATTAAAGAAATTTAAGGATGAGGCAACTTTCCTCGGATCGTGACCTGCGGGTGTATTGTCAGGATCCGCTCTGCGAATAAAATATGTGATTTTCGCTCTGAGTTGATTCAGAGATAAATTTGAGCCTGATGTTTCTCCCCCTAATAGTTGACCACCCTTGAAGTCTGAAGTTCTATGAAGATAGACCTTTAGGCATTTTACTGGACATAGAGATGCATCTTCTTTCAGAGGGCAGATTCTCCAGGGACCCCACCTGTTGGTGGGTAACTCATTCTTGGCGAGAAACGTAGGATCCGGAAACAGGTTCAGTTCTTCCCCATCCAGGAACTGAACACGACCTGCCTCTCTCGAGAGGCTACAATCTCACTAACCCTGGCCCCGGACGCGAGTGCAAAATAGGAAAATAACTTTTTGTGTCAAATCCTTTAACGCACACTCTTCATTGCTCAACAGAGAAGCGAAATGAAGAACTTGTCTAAAGACCATGAAATGGGCTTTGGAGGTGCTGAAGGTCTGAGCCTAGCACAGGCTTTCGGGACTTTATTAAAGATCTCGTTACCTAGGTCGACCTGGAAGGCATATAGAATGGGTCTTGTCAAAGCAGACTTACACGCTGAAATCGTGTTCGCTGCCAACCCTTGACCATGGAGGTGGGGAAAAAAGATAAGCAGAAGTCTGTCAAGATCTCCTGCGGAATCTTCGCCTTGACAAAAGGCAACCCATTTTCTCCAAGATGACTCATATTGCCTTCTAGTAGATTTGCATTTATATTCCTCAAGGAAGTCTATACTGGCTTTCGAAATCCCGAAACGCTTTCTCACCGCTAGGGAGAGAAAATCATGAACTGCAGGGTCCGGGTTTTCTGTAATGAAGCGCAGACAGTTGACTTCTGGACTCGCTGGGTCAGAACTGGATCTGGTAGTGGTACAAACTTCAGCTACAGTTCCAATGCCAGGAGGAACCACACGTTGTTCGGCCACTTGTGGGCCACTATTGCCGCTACCCTTTGAAGGATCTCAGTTTGCTGAGGACCCTCACAGAAGGTTGTGAGGAGGGAACAGATAAATCTTGGACCATCTGTTCCAGTCGAGGGACATCGCGTCCACTGCTTCCGCTAAGGGGTCCTCGTACGGGGCACGTACAGGGGCAACTTCTTGTTGTCTTTCGTCGCAAAGAGGTCTATCTGCAGTTCTGGGACTGATTCAGAATGAAGGACAATGATCCTGCGTCTAAGGACCATTCCGACTCTATCGGTGTGAACCTGGATAGAGCGTCCGCTGTCACATTGCGGACTCCTTGAAGGTGAACTGCCGACAGGTACCACTTCTTCTTTTCCGCCAATCGGAAGACGGCCAACATCACCTGGTTGAGAGGTGGTGACCTCGATCCTTGTCGATTCAAGTATCTTACAACTACCTCGCTGTCTATTACCACTTTATGTGGAACGAATGACGCGGGGAGACTTTCTTTAAGGTAAGGAGCACTGCCCTAGCTTCTAGAAAGTTTTATGAAAAAGGTCTTGAATAGCCTGGACCAAGTCCCCTGGACTTTTTTCCGATGAGAGTGACCTCCCCATCCCTCCTTTGAGGCGTCTGAGTGAATCGTCACCGACGGGGGAGGTGGCTGAAGAAGAACCTGACTTCTTTAGATGTCTGGCTTGGGACCAAGGCCTGAGAAGAGTACTTAGCCGAAGCGGCTGGTCTTCTCAGATCTCTTCATGCGTTTGATGCATAACTTCTCCAAACTCCGATTGCATCCTTTAGCTGTGCTCTTAGCACTGGGTCTGTCACCGAAGCAAACTGGAGAGAGCCCAGTACTCTCTCCTGCTCGTGTCTTGATATCCTTTCGGAATCTTGAAGTCTCTTGACAGAACCCGCTATCTCCTTCCTTTTCTTCGCCGGGGTGGAGAAACGGTGTGACAAAAGGTCCCAGTGGATCTTAGCCACTGGAACTTTTGAGATGGAGAAAGTCGAGACTTTTTCTGTTGATCTTGAAGCCTAGGTACTCTAGGAACTGGATCACTTGACTGGAAGCTTGCAAGCATTCTGTCTCGGATGCTGCCCACACCAACCAGTCGTCCAGGTAGGCTACTACCTGAATTCCCTTTAGGCGAAATTGTTTGAGAGCTACGCTCGCAAGCTTCGTAAAAATCCTTGGGGCTATGTTTAGCCCGAATGGCATGACTCCGAAGGCGTATAGTCTTCGTTGTAGCCTGAACCCTAGGTAGGGGGAGAGTCGATGGCTAATTGGAATGTGCCAGTAGGCGTCTGACAAGTCTATAGAGACGGAATATGCCCTCTTGGGCAGTAAGGTCCTTATGTGTTGCAGTGTTAGCATTTTGAATTTGCAATTCACTATGAACTTGTTAAGTGGCGACAAGTCCAGAATGACTCTAAGCTTTTCCGAGTCTTTCTTGGGAACACAAAACAGCCTCCCTTAGAAATTGATGGGCTTCACCCTTTTTCTCCAACCGTTCTTGAACGTACTCCTCCATAACGGGGGTGGAGTGTTGGAAAAACCGAAGGTACGGGGGTGGAGTGCTGTACCAGCTCCCGCCCAGTCCATTCTTGAGTAGGCTGTGGGCCCAGGGATCGAAGGTCCACCGATCCCGAAATTTCAGAAGTCTCCCTCCTACCGGTATCACCTCACTTGGACTGCCGTCCTGAGGTCTTGCCTTCCTGACCACGACCACCCCTGAATCCCCTTCCCCTTGAGGGGCGTCTAGACAAGCCTCTGGCTGCTCCTCTAGGCTTTGCTCGAAAGGAAGTAGACTGCCCTTCGAACGCTGGGGTGAATGCCGTGGACTGTGTCGACACGGCCTGGGGTACCCACTGAAAGGTGGTCGGGGTTTGTGCCACGATCTGGGGCACTGGGGGCAATGGCAATTGCAGTTGCTGTTGCTGTCTAAGAGGCTTGGCTGGCCGAGACGGTAGCCTAGTCCTCATAGTCTTCCTCTTTGGTTGAGGATCCTCATCCGGGGAAGACTTTCTTTTGATAGCCAGGCCACACTTCTGGAGAAGGTTTCTATTCTCCAAGGCGGCTTTATCAAAAACTTCTTTGACCAAGTTGGTAGGGAAAAAAGGTCTTTTCCCCAAATGTTGGAGGAGATTAGTTTCTTTAGCTCGTGCCTCACCGTAGCCGAGGTAAACACAAACTCCCTACAAGCTCTCCTTGCCTTGACGAAGCCATAAAGGTCCTTCGTCACTGTGGCCAGATGAGGCTTGGCCACTACCATGAACATTTCATGGGCCTTGGGGTCACTTGCCATCGTCTCGAGAGTAGTCTGAAGGGACATTTAGGCAGTCAGTCTTTCTTTTGTATCGAACTCACTTCGCAAAAGAAAGTCAGACAGCTTAGGGAGGTCCTTGCCGAACTGACGTCCAGCAATATCAGCCTCCAACTTTCCCACTGAGAACGTAAGATGGACGTCCTTCCAGTCTTTGTGGTCCATAGGCAGGGCCAGCGACAAGGGTTTACACTCCTCTAGGGAGGGGCAAGACTTGCCGGCCTCGATTGCTTTTAGTACAGCCAGAAACCCTTTCTGTAAAAGGGGGAAGGCTCTAGTAGGCGAGGACACAAAGGAAGGGAGCTTCCTATTCAATGCAGCTACCTTTGAGTTAGAGAAGCCCCTCTCTTTCATCGAGGATGAAAGTAGAGCTTGAGGCTTAGCATGGTCCATCACTATGACCTCCTTCGGCTCTGTCTCCTCCTTTGAAGCTGGTTCCTTCCTCAGCCGGACATAACAGTCCGGATATGATGCCTTGCTGGGCCAGAATTCCACCCTCCAGGGGAACTGAGCCCAGCTTATCCGAGATGACGATCTTTCCAGTCGTCATCGGCATGTGCTCAGCATACCTCCATGGGTTAGCATCTGAGCACAAGGGAAGGTCTTTCACATTGAGCTTTTTCTGGGGCCCATGTGATTCTGCAAGGCACTGCATTCGCAGTTCCATTGCAGCCGCCTTCTCCTGATTCTCCTTCTGCATTTGTTGGATCATTCCAACAATAGAAGAGAGGGCCTGTCCCAGCTCTACTGGGAGACCGGCCGATGTAGAGGGGCTTGAACTTCATCTTGGGCTTCTGCCAGGAGGTCTTCCTCCTGACACCCGTCCACATCAGATATCCTGTCATTTAGCTGGATGTCTTGCATCGCGACCGCGACTTCAGCATCCACCTGGATCTGAACTTAGGGGATCTCCTCTTGAGGCTGGGGAATCACTGCATCAGCTGATGCCTTAGGGAAAAGATACGCCCTCATCTTCTCACTTGGAAGATAAGGGCCAGAAGTGTTCTTTTGGAAGCCCCTTACCCAGGTACGAAGCTTCTTCCTAGCTATTTAAATGTCTCATTAATCAGGTTAGTGCACACAGTACATACTTGAGGGTCCCAATACCGGAGATCATCCTTGGAGACAGCGTATGCTGCGTGTCTCCTACAAAACTCATGTCCGCAGAGGCTCTTGCTGCTGACATTGCAGAAAGCACTTCCCCACTTCGGAGTGTCCTTCTGTAAAGAGAAGAAATTTCCATGAGTATCAAGTGAACTATGTATCACTGGATATGCATAGTATAGCATAACAATTCAGAAAGGAAAGACACACACTTGTGTTTCCCTCACAACCCATTATTGCAGCCTTCCAGATAATAAAATCAAAATGGTTTATCTCTACTAGAGTAACCAATGCAAGGTTTCCAGAGGAAACAGGTGGAGCTCACACCTAGGCAATGATTTTAAAATCCTGGATAATAGACAGGGAAGAACTCTGCTTCCTGTCTGAGGGCAACAGCAAAGGGATGTGCAAGAAAACACAATAGTGTTAGAAGATACAGTGCTGTACCTAAACCTTTACTATAGTTTTCTTCTTACTGTATATGCTATACAGAAGAATACTAGTACAGTATAGGAGGATGTGTGCCGGCCTGCCTTTGCCGGCCGGCACACACCACAACTAGCTTTAAAGTATACTACTTAACAGCTATAGGGCGGCAGCACTCTGGTTCAAATGCCTGTGCCGGCGGCAGCAGCTGCCGGCCAGCAACAGCCAGTGTTGGCCGGCAATGACTGCCGGCCAGCAACTACACAAGGTAGTACCCAGCTGCCGGCCACACTCTTGGTGACCGGCAGACAAGGACTGACATAAGCCGGCCAGCAAAGGTACAAGACCGATGCCAGCCGGCAGCAAAAGAACCAGAAGACTACACCTGCCCTGCTGCCGGCCTCATAGGCCGGCAGCCGGGACAGGTACAGCACTAGAAGAAAAAAGAATGGATGCCGGGATAAGAGTGTACACAACCCCCCAATCCCGGCAACCGAAAGAGTGCATATAAGGAAGGGGAGAAACTTAATTCAGGCTTCCTTGACCAATGCCGTCCGGCTCTGCCGGCAGGCATGGATGAGGGACCAAGAGAGGTCCGGGCAGCACTCGAAAACATAAGACCCTTGCTGGCCAGCATCTCTGCCAGCCGGCAATGGGCTTAGTAAATTCCACATCCCAACCTATACTAGGTCCAGAAGTAGAATGACGTACAGTACAGTAATACCCCTGCCGGCCAGCTCTGCCGGCCGGCAGGGTACAGTACAGTAATGGCTAGGCCATTACGGAGATAGAGGGGGAAGGGACAAGAGGGTCCTGCCAACCTTGCTTTAGTGACAGATCACCCGCAGCCAAGAACTTTGTCTTAGCCTAAGGGAGATCTAAGGGAAAGGGCCAGCAATACTTGCTAGCTTCCAGAGCACCAAAGCAAGGAAGGCGTTGCTACTCCCAAGGGAAGATTTTATCCTCCCCCGAGAACAGCAACAGGACTTAGTCTGGTCGATCACAAAAGAAGGAATCATAACTTACAGAAACCTTCGGTAGTGACCTAAGGGAGCTAAGCTCCCTTTGTAAGTGTTAGGTCAGCGAGGGGGACTCTGCCCCAAGCCAGACAACACGGACTCAGACTAAAAACTCTGTTGTTCTGTCCCTCTTTGAACCAGACTTTGCTGGAACAGGAAGGTACAGTAACACCTTAGTATAGTTTTATCGAAAATAAATTCGGAAAAAACCACATATGGAAAAGCCCAAGGCTTAAACAGAGGGAAAGGGATTGCATACCTTCTCCGAAGAAAAGAAAGCAACCGGGGAGTATGATAAAGTATACTAAGGCTCCATAAGCAATTAGCCTATGCACCAAGAGAATCGATTACCTAATTCACCGAAACTCTCACGTATACAATCTTGGAAATATTCCACACAGTCTAAAATGTATAAAATATAGCCTAAAGCTTCAATAAAATCTTAATTACACTCGGAAAAACCAAAATCATGCATTAAGTACTAGGAACAAACGACTAGGCTACATGGCCTAGCGTAGGCCAGAATGGCGAATACTTCGCCAAATAATACTAAGCACGGAAAGAAATCCTATGTAAAGCTAAATAGCTAAAATTTATTAAGCAAAACAACCAGGAATGTCACTCTGACTAACTAATTTATACCTAGCGAGTGACAGTGTCCAGGACACCTCCGGTAGGCTACGGCTCTTGTATCAAAGATTAATCCTATTAATCACTCAAAATTTTACCAAGAGCCTACATTTATACATAACAGACACTATACTCAACTTATCCGAGGCCAACAAAGACGGAGAAGCCATGAAAGGCTGAATAAATCCAAGATTTGCGAGAAAAACAGGAAAAAACACCGAGTTGTTAAGCTACGCAAAAAGGAATACAGATGGCGCCAGGATTGGCGCCAGGCACGCATACGAATCGGGGGATAGGGAAGCCTTGGGAGCGGCTCCCCTTTTTTCTTTCCCGAATTCGTATCTCGTCAATCTCCCTCCTACGAGACGAAATCTCTGTTCAGGTCGTAGATTGCCATGTGACGTGTCTAGAATACGTCCTCTGATATGTCGCGATATCCCTTCACGAGGGATACTCGCTCCAGGAGTTAGAATTCTGGAACCTTAAGGTAAATTCTCTGGGAATATCGCCGTAGTTGTAATATACCCTAGGAAGCTACCCTATAGGAACTTCCATCAGGACGACATGGCTTGAGCCCAAAAAATATATATATATATATATATATATATATATATATATATATATATATATATATATATATATATATATATATATATATATATATATATAT
>NC_090734.1:63950145-63985145 GCF_036898095.1 Palaemon carinicauda
GTATCTTCCGGTAGAAATGTTGTGTTTACTATAAGTGCATAAATGCTGAGATAAATGAGGAGACTTTAGTATGAAATTGGATATTTGTATTAGTTTACTTTACGATGTCATACGGAATGGTCATCCGACCAAACCAGCTATACTCCTGTGATGGAGATGTTAACACTCTTCTTAAAGAATAGACTATTTTAAAGTTAACTTACTTAGAGTTTACTTGAAGATGTAACATACCAACTCTAATCTATAACACATTAAAGATGACATTTGAAGAGAACCCAAATATGTGTTAACTAAAGTAGCACACTAATAAATGGTGGCAGCGGTAAAACTCTAAGAACCAGAGAAAGATCTTCAAGAACCAGCGAATAAAACTCTAAGAACCAGAGAAATATCTTCAAGAACCAGCAAATAAAACTCTAAAAACCAGAGAAAGATCTTCAAGAAATCAACAGTAATGAATCTACAATTTTGACTAAGTATCATAGTCCACCGAAGAAATGAAACATTTAATACCAACAAATGAATGTTATACAAACTGAGGAACTGGATCTTCAATCACCATCCTAAGAAAACCAAGGACTGACATTCAACGTTTACAAAACATTGAAGAAACATATCCAGGAAGCACTACATTCAACGGAAATCGGACCGAAAACATTCACCCAAACATCAAGAGAGAGAGAGAGAGGAAATGACAACATTACACTTCGCCATATAAACCGAAGCTAAGTACAATTTTCTTATTCATTTCAGTATTGAGCAGTGAGGTGTAGTTACCACGAGTCGATAGTCCATTATTACTGGGGTGAGTTGTTTGCTAATCTTCAATTTCCTCTCATTTAAAGGAAACTGTGTTCAACTTCGAGTTCTCGTCTAAAATTTGCTAATTCCGTTTTCTTTCAGAAGTTCTCGGGAAATATGTTTGTATTAGTATCATTGTTTTGGGGAATTTTGTTATAATCTTTATCATTTAGTACTTATGCGTTTACGCAGTGGAAGTCTGTATTAATATAGATATTTTGATAGGATTGCAAGGGGTCGTAGGGATAGGAAAAGAAATACCGTAAACATGACGCCCCCTGTGAGCCCAGCCCCTGGACCGAGTAACCCAACAGCAGGACATGGTAACCCCCTTCCTATTGTGACACTAGTAAATGCTCGCTCTGCAATCCTTCCTTTTCAGGGTCGGGTTAATGAGTTCTTGCTTCAGAATGTGGAGTCATGGATTTCATCCGTCGATGCCCATTTAAATGCCAAACTAATCATAGACCCATTTGTACAATTACAAGAAGCTAAAAGTTTTATAGACTTCACTAAAGGAGATACGAGTGCGTATTTAAGGGGTGTTTCATTTCAAGAAGCAGTTACCTGGGATGATTTCAAAGTTAGGCTACGTGCGGTCTATGGGGGTGAAGAAGCCTTGGATGTAGTTTTAACATTAAGAAAGGGACTTAATCAAGCCACTATAACTCGGCTTAATGTTATTGAGAGAGCAGCTCTCATAGCCGATAGGCTTAATGAATATCAAGATATTTTAGCTAATTCCACTTGGGTTACTGGAGATAACATTTCCGTGAAAGATTTTCTACGATTAATGTATTTAACTTGCATGACACCTATGTTGCCTGAAGCTTTAGTGCGGTGTTTTGATAAAAAGTTAACGCCAGCAAGTAGGGAATTGGATGTATATAAACAGATAAAGAAACACATGTATAAGTGTCCTGATCTTGATCCCGTGTTAACCCAAGTTTTTGCAAAAAATGAAACAAAGCCACAACAAGTAAATGTAGTTAATAATAGCCAAGTTGCGGGAATGACGTGTTATAATTGCAAACGTCAAGGTCACTTGATTGTGGATTGCAGAACGAGATTCTGTTCGATACATAACAGTTCGACTCATTCATATAGTCAGTGCTACTCGCGTAAGACACAACAAAATCCTAGATATACACAGTCAATTCCACAGTCAGTTCCATATGGAAATAAAAAGAAAAATCCTCATTTCAATAGGAAGAAACAGCCAAACGTCAATGTACTTCAGAAATCGAAACAAACAAACAGTTCTTCGAAAAACGCTGATCCTGGGTTGTCAAACCAGACCTCGTAAGGTCAGACTAATTTTCAGAATGTGCAGAGCAAACAAAATACCACATAATTAACTCCAGTGGGGAAGAGAGTGATGTTTGGTCAAGGTCATTCATGTCAACATCAGTAGTATTGAATAATCAATTTAATTTTTTATCAGATCATTGTGAGGCAATAGATTTTCCTACGAAACACACGGACGAATTAAGTAAATCAGTGCATGCTTCCGTAGATTTGCAACGAATTCATACAATATTAAGCCAAAATGAGTTACGACCAACATTATATGCTGTAAATTTAGAACACAGATCATTTACATTATTTTTTTACTCTGGTAGTCCACGTAATATCATGGATTTGAGGACACATCATTTGTTGTTTTCGAACTTTCCAATAAAAAAATCCAGAGTAGGACCCTCGGGTACAGGAAATAATGAATTAAATGTAATAGGCGTAACTCATGTTCAGTACAAGGTCGGTAAGCGCACGTTTGCCGATACATTTGTTGTACAAAACATTGATATGTATCCAGCTGTAATTATAGGATACCCATCTATGGGCAATCAAAACATTATATTAGCCCCTGCCATGCACGGCGTGTATATCAAAGGAAAGTTCTATAAGTCTTCTAATACCTTAAAATCAGTTTTGGATAAAAAGGAGACGACAAATAAAACAGTGACGTACGTTGAAGAACCAATAACTTTTCTCACCAATAAAAAAATAATATACGCGACTCAACATAATTCTCGTTCATCCGTAATATCATCTTGCACGCAATCTATCGAGCCAAACGTACCTTCAAATTTAATAGTGCAAGTAAAGAAAACATTACCGGGATCTGAAATATTAATCCTTTCCGACACTTTGAAAACTAACGGATTGCCTGTCACACAAGCTATTTATATAGTAGGCTCACATCAACAATGTAATATTGAAGTCTGTAATCATTTAAATACCACTTTAGTAATTCACAAAAATCAACATATCTTGGATGTAGAAGGTTATAAACATCGTATTCTTACAGTTGCTGAAAATAATCACTCTCAATCAGTTGCGGATGAGTCCCTTTTGCAATCTATTAAAAATAAAATCAATAAAGACATTCAAGACAAAGAAATTCAGCAGAAAATTTTTGGACTTTTAACTGAATATCATGATGTTTTTTTTTCCACTACGGATGGATCCTTAGGAAAAACAGATGTGATCGAGCATCAAATAGGGTTAAAGGACAAGCAGAAAATTATCTATGTACCCTCGTACAGTCTCCCTATGAAATTCCAGACTGAAATAAATGATAAAGTAGGTGAAATGCTAGAAGAAGTCATTAGGAAATCGAACAGCCCTTATAATTTTCCATTAATAGTTGTACCGAAAAAAGATCGAACATGGCGTATCTGCGTAGACTTCCGTCGCCTAAACGAGGAGACGATCCCTGATCGATTCCCAGTGCCATGTACCGACGATATTTTATCTTTGTTAGGTCAGAGTAAATATTTTGCCAGTTTTGACTTACTTAAAGGCTTTCACCAGATATCATTAGAAGAAAATAGTATCCCATACACAGCCTTCAGCATAGCCAGGGGACATTATGAATTTTTACGGATGCCTTTTGGTTTACGTTGTGCTCCCATAACATTTACAAGAATGATTAACATAGTGTTTGGAGTCTTGCTAGGGGATATATTGCATGCCTCTATGGACGACCTTGTAATCTTTTCCAACACCTTAGAAGAACATCTACATAAATTAGAACTAGTATTACAGAGACTAAGACAACATAACTTAAGTGTAAAGATTAGTAAGTGTGAATTTTTCAAAACAGAATTAGTCTATTTGGGTTTTATGGTGTCATAGGCTGGAGTGCTGAATTAATACAGACTGAGCAAAGAAAATATCAGAAATTAGAAAAAATTATAAATGCTTTGAAAGGCAATCATAAGGAAAAGGAATATATAAAGTATAAGCAGAAGAATTATATAATCAAAGACAATAATCTGTGTAGGACCGTGACAAGGAAAACCCGCAATACACCACATGTAACTAACGACCAGGTAGTGGTACCAATCTCACTTATTTCCACTGTTCTGAATTGGTTGCATGCAAATCCATTGCATGGACACACAGGGTTTTCATTAATGTCACAGAAAGCCAAATCATTGTTTTATTGGCATACGATGCTTACAGATATAAAAAAACACATAGCTAATGGTCGCACATGTCAGAAAAACAAAGGGCATATGAAAACACCTGTCAGCCTAGGGGCTTACCCCGTGCCCAATCAACCCCTTGAAAGGATACATTTAGATTTTTTAACAGGATTTTACGAGTCAGACAGAGGAAATAAGCACCTCTTAGTAATTGTAGATGCTTCAACTCGATATACAGAACTAATAGCGCTTAAAACTAAAACTGCGATTGAATGCGCTAGGAAGTTTTACGAGTGTTACATTTGTAAACATGGAATTCCACACATGATAATCTCAGACTCAGGTGGAGAATTTGATAATCACTTTCTTACCTCATTGTGTGAATTCCTAAGCATAAAGAAAATAAATACCATGATATATCACACAGAGTCGAATGGGCTAATGGAAAGAGCAAATAGGAAGGTTTTGAATATATTAAGAGTAACACTAGGGGGATCAGACCCCAACTTGGATATTGCAATACCTGCGGTACTAAGTACTCTGAATCATTCATATTATATATCAATTAAAATGTCACCGCACGAAGCATTGTATGGTACCCCAGTTAGAACGCCTTTCCATGTATTAACGCCTACAACTAATTTATCAAATCCTTTAAAAGAATGTATAAATGCAAGCAAAAGTCGTTTTGATATCCTTCGAAAGAATTTAGAAGAATCACAAATCATAATGAAAAGGATAAAATAGCGAAGCCAACGAAAACATATACCGTTGGTGATAATGTATACATACAGGTAAATGTACGTAAAGGACTCAATTATAAACTAACACCTAAGTTTGAAGGCCCATTTAACATTTTGGAAACATTAACGGCCAATAGGTTTAGAGTTTAAAACGTATCCCAACCCACTGATGAGAGAATCGTACCATTGGCTCACATAAAAAATTAAAATAAGAGGGAAAGAAGTGAGGGAAAGATTTTTATTTTTTTTATTACATTATATGTTAAAAGTTTTTCTTCTTAATACAGGAATAATTACAAATATTTTTTTCGTTACAGGTTTCCAAGATGAAGTTTTTGTTGTTGGGAGTGATATTGTTCGCTCAGACATTTTTCTCGTGTGGGGTGAGCTCTAAAACTAAAAGTATAGATTTTAAATATGGCACTATAGTTGAAAGACAAGAAGACGTTTTTATTACATCAAGTAACATAGTTGTTGAAGTGCGTATGCAAGCAATTTTTCTCGCAGAGAATGACGTCACTAGCTTAAAGAGCGCCATTTCAAGGTTTGCTGTCTCATTAAATGAAATGCATAGAAGACATTTTCCTTTTAATACAGAGAGTTCCCTTGCATCGACACTAAAAGTTGCAGAGATGCTATCTGATGACTTGCAAAATAAGACTTACGAGGCAGAATCTTTGGCTCGTAACCTTTTGATGTGGACTGTAGGACACGATAATCTTGAGAAACGTAACCCGTTTATTTTTGCTGCACTAAACATCTTTGGTTCTATTGCAAGTTTAGGTTTAGGAATTTCCAATCGTCTTAAGATTAGTATCAAAATAAGAAAATTTAGTTTTTGACTCATGAAGATGAATTGATTATATCAGAACTAAGGAATCTGTTAGCTTCAATCAATCAAATTATGGGTTTGGTAAATGAACATTCTAGTAATATCAATCAGATTATGGAAGTACAGGATTTGTTGGCAACGTTAACGTATTATGATTCAAAAATAGATCACATACATAATAGAATTGCACATGTCATTGAGAAATCAAAAGACTATGTGGAAGCTATCACGTTAGCGACTAAAGGTGTACTGTCACCCCATTTGTTGCCAATAAGAGACTTAACGTTAAATGTGGAGAACGGACGGGAGAAATTAGGTTATATTCCTTTGCTAGACGCACGTAGGTTAGAATTTTATTACAGCCTAATTACAGTAAGCATTGAAAATCACAGGATTATGATTGCAATTCCCTTTGATTCTTCCGATGCCTGGCAATCTTACAGGATATCACCATTTCTGACTTTCATTACGAATCACTCAAATTCAGTAATATCCAGTTTGACAGGACACGTATTGATTTCCCCAGACAAGGAAACATATACGGTCATTAAAGACTTAAATAAATTAACTCACTGTTCAGAGGCAATGGACAAAAAAATATGTACAGCTGACTCACTTGAATTCCATAAAAACTTAATGGATTCATGCGAGTTAGGTATAGTGCTAGATGGTGCTCTCTCCCATACAAATGAAAATTGTCTGGATAGACTTTACCCTTTGACAATAATAAGTTCAATTGCAGACTGAACAACGGCTCGTGGATACGATACGACAATGCCAGCTTCAATGTATTATGCCCGGACGGATTCACGTCCTATTCCCAAATCTTCGTTGCAGCAGATGGTTGTATCGGAACGTCCCCGAATTATACGGTGCATGGAATCAAGACTATCATCAGAGAACGAGCCTACTTCGCGAACTTCACATGGTCAACAACAATTCCATCTTTACCTCTACCATACAATGCACATGTGGTTAAGCAGTTGATGAAATTGACCGAGATGGACCACCCGACACCAACTTATGAAGAACGTCGATTATACACACTACTAGCAGAAATAAGTGTTACAGTGATGATATTTATCGCCGTTAACATCCTTGTTTGGCGTAGGTTAAAGAGTAACAGTATTGAGATCAAACAGAACGTTTTGCCATGTCCAGATAAAACTCCTTATCTAATTCAATTTAAAGCCGTTTGAAACTGGCCCCTTAATTCGTTCAAAGGAGTATTATTGTCTTGGAAAAGTGTTGTGCACGAAAAGCAGTTAGTACGCTAGTAATATGTAATAGAAGAGACTATAGAACATTTGCATTTTAAAAAACATTTAAAAAACATTTAAAAAATAAATAATTTTTTCGGCATCTAATAAAATATATTAGCCTGAATGTTAAAAAACAGAATAAGGGCATCTAATAAAATATATAAGCCCTATATATATATATATATATATATATATATATATATATATATATATATATATATATATATATATATATATATATATATATATATATATATATATATATATATATATATATATATATATATATATATATATATATATATATATATATATATATACAGTATATATATATATATGATAAATTTTGCACATTTTTATGTGTTTTTCATATTCAAATAAGCCATGTATATTTTTGATACATTAATGTCTGGATTCTCTTAACGACCTCGGGATCAGAGCCCCAGGCAAAATCACACAAAGACAAGAGCTTGGCTCCGGCCGGGAATCGAACCCTGGTCGGCAAGCTTGTACAGACAGTGACTAACCCACTTGGCCACGAAGAAAGATACAAGTCAATGGCAATTCTTCTGTACTTATACCTGTCGAATTCAGGTATTTTGTACTTAGAATTGAAATCAACCCATCTTCACCATCGTAGCTAATTGGTAGTTTGTTACTTGGCATTCAATTAATGATAAATTTTGCACATTTTTACGTGTTTTTCATATTCAAATAAGCCATATATATTTTTGATACATTAATGTCTGGATTCTCTTAACGACCTCGGGATCAGAGCCCCAGGCGAAATCACACAAAGACAAGAGCTTGGCTCCGGCCGGGAATCGAACCCTGGTCGGCAAGCTTGTACAGACAGTGACTAACCCACTTGGCCACGAAGAAAGATAAAAGTCAATGGCAATTCTTCTGTACTTATACCTGTCGAATTCAGGTATTTTGTACTTAGAATTGAAATCAACCCATCTTCACCATCGTAGCTAATTGGTAGTTTGTTACTTGGCATTCAATTAATGATAAATTTTGCACATTTTTACGTGTTTTTCATATTCAAATAAGCCATGTATATTTTTGATACGTTAATGTCTGGATTCTCTTAACGACCTCGGGATCAGAGCCCCAGGCGAAATCACACAAAGACAAGAGCTTGGCTCCGGCCGGGAATCGAACCCTGGTCGGCAAGCTTGTACAGACAGTGACTAACCCACTTGGCCACGAAGAAAGATAAAAGTCAATGGCAATTCTTCTGTACTTATACCTGTCGAATTCAGGTATTTTGTTCTTAGAATTGAAATCAACCCATCTTCACCATCGTAGCTAATTGGTAGTTTGTTACTTGGCATTCAATTAATGATAAATTTTGCACATTTTTACGTGTTTTTCATATTCAAATAAGCCATATATATTTTTGATACATTAATGTCTGGATTCTCTTAACGACCTCAGGATCAGAGCCCCAGGCGAAATCACACAAAGACAAGAGCTTGGCTCCGGCCGGGAATCGAACCCTGGTCGGCAAGCTTGTACAGACAGTGACTAACCCACTTGGCCACGAAGAAAGATAAAAGTCAATGGCAATTCTTCTGTACTTATACCTGTCGAATTCAGGTATTTTGTACTTAGAATTGAAATCAACCCATCTTCACCATCGTAGCTAATTGGTAGTTTGTTACTTGGCATTCAATTAATGATAAATTTTGCACATTTTTACGTGTTTTTCATATTCAAATAAGCCATATATATTTTTGATACATTAATGTCTGGATTCTCTTAACGACCTCGGGATCAGAGCCCCAGGCGAAATCACACAAATATGGCTTATTTGAATATGAAAAACACGTAAAAATGTGCAAAATTTATCATTAATTGAATGCCAAGTAACAAACTACCAATTAGCTACGATGGTGAAGATGGGTTGATTTCAATTCTAAGTACAAAATACCTGAATTCGACAGGTATAAGTACAGAAGAATTGCCATTGACTTTTATCTTTCTTCGTGGCCAAGTGGGTTAGTCACTGTTTGTACAAGCTTGCCGACCAGGGTTCGATTCCCGGCCGGAGCCAAGCTCTTGTCTTTGTGTGATTTCGCCTGGGGCTCTGATCCCGAGGTCGTTAAGAGAATCCAGACATTAATGTATCAAAAATATATATGGCTTATTTGGATATATATATATATATATATATATATATATATATATATATATATATATATATATATATATATATATATATATATATATATATATATATATATATATATATATATATACATGTGTGTGTGTGTGTGTGTGTGTGTACGAAACCGTGGTACGTGTACGTACCAGGAATTCGTGTTTGTGCACTAAAATTGTATCTTTACCAAGGTAACAAATAATTTTATTAGTTATCGTATTATAATAATCTATGTTTTTGACAAAGGTAACAACTATTCTTTAACAAAGTTACCGAATCATATGTATATCAGTATTTTTTGGGGGGGTACCATATAATCGTTTGCTAGTAATGTACCATATATGTGATCTGTATTTATCATGCATTTTTTCTTTGTTTTGGCAATATTTTTTAAGCATGCATTATTATTATTCTTTAATATGCCTATTTGAACATTCGTCCTCATTTGCTTATGACTAAAGTTAAAAAAAATAAAAAAATAATATATATATATATATATATATATATATATATATATATATATATATATATATATATATATATATATATATATATATATATATATATATATATATATATATATATATATATATATATATATATATATATATATATATATATATATATATATATATATATATATATATATATATATATATATATATATATATATATATATATATATATATATATATATATATATATATATATATATATATATATATATATATATATATATATATATATATATATATATCCAGTCACACTCCTAGTAAACATATTTTGATGTATTGTTAAATTGTTAAAATTTAGGTAGCTGACCTAGCTAATGTAATATATTAGATATTACTTGATTAAAACACATGACCTACAGGTCATTGTGGAAGTAAGAGAAGTGTGAGAACTGCCATAGTCATTTTCTAGGCAGGATGCGATTGCCAAACCTCAGCAATGTAAAATTTTTCATGAAGAGTAAACACAAACCAAGTCCCGTGAGAAAGAAGGTCCTCACTTCACTCCGCATTCTCTACAGATATAAACATAATAAAACATTAAATTACATTATAGCGCACCGTGCCGGTTGACGCCAGGTTTATTTTTCCAATGAATCATACTTTTAGAAAACAATATAGATGTAACATCACATATTCCAATAACTTCTACAAACTTCTGTACTGATATAGCAGTGCATATTTAAAACAAAATGAACAAACTTTCAAATTAACATATAAGCCTCCTCTGCCGCCCAGGAAAAACCATAGATAAAAAACAAAATCTCAAGTTTTGAAAAAACTATGGAAACCTGTGTATCCACGGCAATAATGCAGAGTAAGCCAAATTTGAGTGGTGGGACCTCATTCTTGTACTACTAATAAATAATAATGATAATATTAATAATAAATTCGACCTGCTCGGGCTAGCGTGCGCTAGAAAGTGACCACTTACTAAATACCTCTTCAAACATCGAATACGTTTCACCCAACACTAAATTCTCATTGGCCACTGCCTACATAACAACTGAACTTAAGTAACAAGACACTTAAGATCTGCTTACATGTCGTTAGGACAATTATTTTTCGCTATACTTCGTAACGCGAAAAAATTCTAGTCCTCACTTCACTCCGCATTCTCTACAGATATAAACATAATAAAACATTAAATTGCATTATAGCGCACCGTGCCGGTTGACCCTAGATAATACCAAAGAAAGGGAGAGGAAAGAAATGGAGAGAAAAATAAATGTTCCGATTGAATGATTTACACATTTAACCTCTTTTTGAAGCCTTTGACAAACATGTTTACTTGAAACAGACTACCAACATTCATGTCTATGAAGACACCTATCATTGACGTTATCGTTTGCAATGTTTGAACTTGTAGCCACAGTTTTAACAAAAAATTCTGTTTGGTTACATTACAGGAGCTTTTAAAAAACTTCTTAAAGATAAATCGATCAAAGGACAAAATCATTCCAGCTTCCTCTGTATCATGCAAAATACATCAAATATGGAAAAGCATTTGTGACAACTTCCGATATCTAAAACTTCACAGTATTGGTGATTTTTCATTTATTTCTGTTCAACTAAGAAATCTTCAAATTACAATAAACTTAATTCCCCAAGTCTCAGATAAGAAAACTTTAATGATCTATCAAAATAATAAAGAAGTTTTTCAATATAGGAAAATATAAACCGCGCAGATTCTGCAACACCTGATTATCAAAAAGATCCTTTGTATGCACCGATCTACCAGCTTAATGTTTCACACAGTAGCACACTAATATATATATATATATATATATATATATATATATATATATATATATATATATATATATATATATATATATATATATATATATATATATAAACACCCACACACACACACACATATATATATATATATATATATATATATATATATATATATATATATATATATATATATATATATATATATATATATATATATATATATATATATATATATTAATGTGATACTGTAGTTAACACACATTTAGGTTCTCTTCAAATGTCATCTTTAATGTGTTATAGATTAGAGTTGGTATGTTACATTTTCAAGTAAAGTCTAAGTAAGTTAACTGGCATACAGATATCCTGGACGAGGGTTCAAATCCCCGCTGGACCGGTATCATAGTCTTTGGGCGGTTCCGCCTGGGGCTCTGATCCCCAGGTCGTTAAGAGAATCCAGACTTTAATGTATTAATATATATGGCTAATTTGAGATATGAAAGAAATACGTTTAAATGTGCAAATATTTATCATATATATATATATATATATATATATATATATATATATATATATATATATATATATATATATATATATATATATATATATATATATATATATATATAAATGTATATATATGTATATATATTTATCAGTATAAATATATATATATATATATATATATATATATATATATATATATATATATATATATATATATATATATATATATATATATATATATATATATATATATATATATATATATATATATATATATATATATATATATATATATATATATATATATATATAAATGAACATATATCACAAGCACACGTGATTTTAATTAATGTAAATATCACCCACGAAAGGCATTTAATACCGAATTCTATCTTGGGAATATATATCCACTTGGAATTCATTTTATGGTAACAGCTTCTGGCCGGGTGGGGATTTGAACCACCACCTGTACGGCTGGAAACCATGCTGGCAGGGACCCTACCGACTGAGCTATCAAGAGAGACAAAAGTTTGTGACAAGTCTCCCTACATATTCCTGTCGAATTCAGGAATCTGTTCATGGACTTAAAATAAACCCATCTCCACCATGATAGCTGAATTGTGAGTTTGCAACACGTGGTTATTTTAATGAACATATATCACAAGCACACGTGATTTTAATTAATGTAAATATCACCCACGAAAGGCATTTAATACCGAATTCTATCTTGGGAATATATATCCACTTGGAATTCAATTTATGGTAACAGCTTCTGGCCGGGTGGGGATTCGAACCACCACCTGTACGGCTGGAAACTATGCTGGCAGGGACCCAACCGACTGAGCTAGCAAGAGAGACAAAAGTTTATGACAAGTCTCCCTACATATTCCTGTCGAATTCAGGAATCTGTTCATGGACTTGAAATAAACCCATCTCCACCATGATAGCTGAATCGTGAGTTTGCAACACGTGGTTATTTAAATGAACATATATCACAAGCACACGTGATTTTAATTAATGTAAATATCACCCACGAAAGGCATTTAATACCGAATTCTATCTTGGGAATATATGTCCACTTGGAATTCATTTTATGGTAACAGCTTCTGGCCGGGTGGGGATTCGAACCACCACCTGTACGGCTGGAAACCATGCTGGCAGGGACCCTACCGATTGAGCTATCAAGAGACACAAAAGTTTAAGACAAGTCTCCCTACATATTCCTGTCGAATTCAGGAATCTGTTCATGGACTTGAAATAAACCAATCTCCAACATGATAGCTGAATCGTGAGTTTGCAACACGTGGTTATTTTAATGAACATATATCACAAGCACACGTGATTTTAATTAATATAAATATCACCCACGAAAGGCATTTAATACCGAATTCTATCTTGGGAATATATATCCACTTGGAACTCATTTTATGGTAACAGCTTCTGGCCGGGTGGGGTTTCGAACCACCACCTGTACGGCTGGAATCATTGCTGGCAGGGACCCTACCGACTGAGCTATCAAGAGAGACAAAAGTTTATGACAAGTCTCCCTACATATTCCTGTCGAATTCAGGAATCTGTTCATGGACTTGAAATAAACCCATCTCAACCATGATAGCTGAATCGTGAGTTTGCAACACGTGGTTATTTAAATGAACATATATCACAAGCACACGTGATTTTAATTAATGTAAATATCACCCACGAAAGGCATTTAATACCGAATTCTATCTTGGGAATATATATCCACTTGGAACTCATTTTATGGTAACAGCTTCTGGCCGGGTGGGGATTCGAACCACCACCTGTACGGCTGGAAACCATGCTGGCAGGGACCTTACCGACTGAGCTATCAAGAGAGACAAAAGTTTTTGACAAGTCTCCCTACATATTCCTGTCGAATTCAGGAATCTGTTCATGGACTTGAAATAAACCCATCTCCACCATGATAGCCGAATCGTGAGTTTGCAACACGTGGTTATTTTAATGAACATATATCATAAGCACACGTGATTTTAATTAAAGTAAATATCACCCACGAAAGGCATTTAATACCAAATTCTATCTTGGGAATATATATCCACTTGGAATTCATTTAAAAGGCCTGCTTAAAGTAAAAGAAAAATCGAGGCAAAAAGAGCTAAGACAAGTGAGGATCAGTAAAAAGAAAATAAAAAGAAAAAATATCTCTCATTCCCTTCCTTCCTTCCTCCTCCACACACACCAACGTTAGCCACTACAGTCTGTCTCGAATGTAAGAACGCTCTAATAAAGCCACATTTTATGGTACATCACAGTCCAACCATCATTTATGTCATATTGCGAATGAAGGATAAGTATTGGAACAATTAAAAACATGTTTTTCAATTGTTATATCATTGATTTGAGTGTTTTTAAGAGAGTGGGAATGGATTGATTTTTTTTTCATTAACTTTATAGGGGAAAATTCTTTTTGGAATACTAGTGCATTAACATACCAGTTCGATCCTGGAACGCATTATGCTCATTTATCAAGGTATTACTGTATTCATATTCCAATTATATTGACAATAGACATAAACTCCTTATAAGTATCTTTAATATGATTGACTTGTATATGTTACTAGTTTACAGAAGGTGGTAGGATAAGTTAAGACCCCCTACAGGAAATATGAAGAAACAAGTAAAGCAGCAGACAATGTCCAGAAACATTGCTTGAATATATGAAATGATTGCAAAGCCATCTACCCCGTGTGCAAATAAATATTTTCAGTAAAATGAGAGCACAAGAAAAAAAATTAAAGCAGCCCAGATATGTTTGCACAAGGCACGTGGTGTGCAAAAAAAATTAAGAGTTGAAGGATGGGCAGATTAGCAAGAAAAATAAATTCGTCGTTAGTGGGGACATCTAAGCGTTCTGAGAGTGATTGGTAATGTAGTCAGTAAAGAGAAAAGAAGAGTATTGAAAAGGGTGTATGTTAAGTTGTGTTAGTAGTATGGGTGATATTAATATCTTGAACACGCTTGATAGCGCAAATAAAAAGCTATGGGCAAATGATATTCTTATTATCGAGGAAGTCGGAGAGATGAACTAATAATATGCTCTAATACAATATATGTAATGTGTGTATTTTGTTAAAGAATTATTTATTGGGAATATATCTCCAATTCAGTAGCTGAAGTGGGATATGATAATGATCACTAACTAGATCCATCTCTAAAACCACTCTAGTTTACCATAATTGTATTCCATAATAGAATGACTTTAATTACCTTAAAGTTCTCAGGAATATAATATCTGGGGAAGTGAAGGGGCTAGAAAACTTGAAAGCAGCAAGTTATGTACAGTAATAAAATAAATCAATATCTGATAACTAGTCAAAAAAGGGATGTAGAAGGATATTTTGCCTGTCACAAAGAACAAAATTAAGTCTTTTTGGGCAACATTCATTAGGTTATGCTTTAAGTATGGAGTGTTCAAAACATGATTCATACTTATTGACAGAAACCCAGAATTACCTCAAAAGTTCAAAATTGAGGTATATTTTTCGTTATGTTGTACTTAGTGATATGAATGATTGTGAACTTTCTTATAAGATACATACTGTGATGTGGAAAGGTGGATATATTAATAACGGATGGATTCATTGCTATTGATATATTCTGAAATCCTCAATAATCTTAAAATATGTGATTAAGTGTCTAAGAGACAAACCATTTATTCTACTGTAGGTAGTTTTGTGAAGAGGCACAATGGAAAACTAGTTTGATGTGTTTTTGATAAAATCACTTAATGTAAATAAATTCTAATTTTGGTCGTTTAACTGCTATGGAAATGATGCAAGCATTCCATCTCTTAGTAATCTTGAAACGATTAGGATAAGAAAACAATGTTCAACGATAAGGATTATCCTTCATTAAAACCTACGACGATTCAGGTAGCTAGTAAACATACTTGTATACTGTAGATACCCGCTAAAGCTTTTAAATCGATAGAAGGTGCTTAATCGCATGAATCTAATGATATGGAATAGTAGAGATTAATGTTAAGGAAAATAAACTGAATCTTATTTGTGCAGTAACGTTAGAAAAAAAGAATCAGACTTCCAATAATCTAAAACTTTAATAACTTGAAAATATTGTAAGATGAATAATGATATTTAATAATCAATATCTTACTAATCCCTATAAAAATTATTTCCTTGAAGAAATATCTAAAATTACCCAAGATGTGAAGGCCTCCATGTAGGTTTAAATGTAGAACTTAAAATCTTTTAAACAGTCATCAGGGACTGATTACTGTTCTTAAGAAAATATTAAAAAAAAAAAAAACAATGAATTGCTGATGGTATCTCATCAAATATAATCATTTATATCGTCTATGTTTGGAAAAAAAATTTTTTTTTCTGATCAAGTGCTTTTGGTCTTGAGGATATAGGTAAAAATTAAATTGAAGAATATGCAATATTATAAATGACACATTGAATCTTATTAAATAAAGTAATTTCTATTTGACACATTTTCACATGTAAATTAGGTGCATTTGAAAAAAGCCTTTTCCTTTTCTACATCTATTAAGTTTAGATATTAGTTTCCTGAACAAGAATCTTATGTCTTTACAAAGAAGAGGGCGGAACTAGTCTGTCAAACTTTTCATATAAATATCAGATGGTATCAATGTTTATTTTGAAAATAAAAATACAGTACCTCTCAGACTATTCTTAGTGTTTTTTTTTCCTTCTTTTTTTATTCAAAAAGATATTTGTGTTTAACTCTTTTTCAGCACTACATGACTATATACATGATATTAGTTAGAACCCCATAACTTATTCCATAAAAATTAACACATAAGAGGAGTTGTATAACGCATAGTTTACGGTAAAAATAAATTGTGTATGCTCATATGTTAAGATAGACTTTTTTGGGCGTGGGTGAGGAGAATAGAAATTAACGCATAACTTACTGAGCCACGATATTTAGCAATGTATATTTTAGTATGACATAATATTCATATTGCTTATTTTTTGTAAATAAAAAGAATGTGCTTGAAGAAACTTCGGAATGATATCTGGCCCATTGCATGGACTTATCATGAGAGAACTAGAAGAGGTGAGATGTCATTGGGACTGCTAAATAGTGGGGAGAAAGAGAAATAGATGTAAGTTATATGATATAAATAGACAAATCCAGTGCTTTGAACGTTCATTAGTTCAACCTTATAAGATGTACAATTATCGTTGATTTATTACAAATACTGAAGGACATTATATGTTTATATATTTAATGAACATGCTGTAAGAAATAATGAAACAATAACTGGCCAAAAATATGCTTATTAAAAATGTAATTTTAACTAGTCAAATAATCAATGCTATAAAAATTAAATGTCCCATTGCATTGTTATAAGAGGAATTCTTGTGTTAACACAACAAAAGAGTAAGCAACCACTTAATCAGTGTTTCAGAATTAGAGCCATTTTATACTGATGATGAAAGCAAAATCTCTTCTAATAATGTAAAATATTCATGGTTGTCGTTAACTAATTGTGCAATATGCTCATCCGTCACATTAGTGATGAGTGATATAATGGAGTTTCCTACTTTATTGAATGATTATTGTAATGAAATTAGGTGAGGGCTTGCAGTGCCTCATTAAAGAGGTGTCAGTTAGAGCATAGGTGCACCGTTTTAAATTTAGCGTAGGCTATTCATACGAAAAATGGCATAAATGCATTTAACTACTTAGGAATGAAGTGAAGATTGGTTGAATATTTTCTCTCAAGAGTATTGCAGAATTTTTATGTTTGAGTAATAGTTTTTCATTTCAATACTGTTTTTATCCTATAAAAAAGGGCAAAGTTTTCAAGCAGGAATTGAGTGATGTTTCTAATCGATACTTCACGAGAAACGGATATTCTTAAAATTGTTTTGTTTATTTCGCTTGATAAGAAAAAAAAAAGGTGAAACAAGAAATTTCTGATATATATATAAATCTTTAACAGTAGAGCTTGTATTCCTGGTCAAATGGCAGTATATACTGTTTTGTACAATCTTCAAAGGGATCATGACTATGAGTTTCTTTGTGCACTCAGACTACTGTGCAATCACAACGACAAATTCATCATATGGGGTTTTAGTATTATGCCAGAAGCGCTATGTCATGACGGCCGATTATTGGATTATCACATCTCATGTGACCCGAAACAAAGTAATGTCACCTGATTACTACATCATCATGCATTTCAACATCAACCTTTGGTGAACCCATGTACGTATGTAATCCTATGGCGCAATACCACGCTGGATTACTGTACACAGAATGACACTGTACGTAAACGCACATTCCTGTAGATTTGCCTAATTAGTAATTCACATGGGGATATTTATTATGACATCGTATACATATATGCCACACTATAAATGGTAGGTTGAACTCTGCGCTGTTCATTCGTGCTCTAATTTCATAAGAAAGAAAAACCACCTTTTGCTATCAAACTTTTGGAAGAACATGGACAGCTCACATTTTCATAGCTTATTCCAGACAACAAACATAACCCATAATTAGTGAAATACTTTTTTTAGAACATAACAGTTTCATGTTGGTTGAACATGGTTACATCTTCAACTTTATTTTCTTTTGTATTTATTTTTTTTTCAATTTCATTTTCTATTATTCTCATATATATATATATATATATATATATATATATATATATATATATATATATATACACTCACTTGGTAGCTAAAACTGTCCTATGCTTCTGTCCTATAAAAATATCATCAAGTGTCTAAGTGTGTACCCTATACCCTGCGCAGTAGAATCTTAGCGCAGTTATCTTATCAGGTCAGCAACTTTGATTATCGTACTATCGTCTGCTCGAGATACCAATTTTCTGACTATGAATTTAATCTTATATTATATATGGTGACTGCAACATATTCTTGACATCCCTGCTCCTGTATTTATTTATTGCTCAAGCCCAATTTTGGGAAAGAAAATTGAGGAATGGTAGTTTTTTAGGCTTAAATATCTTGCAATTACAATCGAAAATGTTAAGTCATAGATATCGATTGAAAAATCAAAATATTTGATTGGAAATGTGCATATATATTTATACTAATAAGGATTTATTATAGTTTACAGGCTTAAATATCTGTCGCAATAATTGTATAATTTTTATATGTTTATTCCCATGTTATATTTTACAAGTGTTTTCGGTCCGCCAGAATAATATACATATGCGATGTTCCTCTGAATTTCATGTTTTATTCAATATGGAAAGTGCGGATAGACATATTTTATAAATTTTATGTGCTTATACGTCGTATGTTTATATATGTTCTTGCATGGTATATTGGTAGCTATAAGCATAATAGTATACAGGTCTATGCCGACTGTTATATAATCAACATTTGATTGATTAAAAACAACTATTATTATTATTATTATTATTATTATTATTATTATTATTATTATTATTATTATTATTATTATTATTATTATTATTATTAATAGTAATAATAGCCAAGCTACAACCCTATTTGGAAAAGCAAGAATAAAAAATAACAATATTAAAACAGATAATTCATATATAGACTATAAAAAGACTTATGTCAGCCTGTTCAACATGAACTTCTGAAGTTCTTCTGATTCAACTACCCGATTACAAAGATCATTACACAACTTGGTCATAGATGGAATGAAACTTCTAGATTACTGTGTATTATTGAGCCTCATGGTGGAGAAGGGCTGACTATTAGAATTAACTGCATACCTAGTATTACGAACAGGATGGAACTGTCCAGAAAAAATGTAAAGAATGGTCAGCATTATAAAAAATCACATGCAACATGCATAATGAACTAATTGAACTGATGGTGCCAAAGATTAATACCTAGATTAGGATTAAGAAATTTAATACACCCTAAATTCCTGTCAAACAAATTAACATAAGTATCAGCAGCTTAACACCAGACAGGAGAACAATACTCGAAACAACGTAAAATGAAAGAATTAAAACTTTTCTTCAGGATACATTGATCACCAAAAATCTTAAAAGACTTTCTCAATATGCCAATTTTTTGTGCAATTGAAGAAGACAGACCTAAAGTGTTTTTCAAAAGTAAATATACTGTCGAGAATCACACCTAAAATTTTAAAGGAGTCATACAAAGTTAAAGAAACATAGTCAATGCTGAGATCCGAACCTACTTACAATCATACTTTGGGTTTTGTTAGGATTCAACTTCATACCCATAATTTGCATCATACAATCGTTTTTTATTTTTCTCTATTAATGGATTCAGCATTCCCATATCCACATTTAGGAGATGGAATTGATGCAAAGAGAGTGTCATCATCTGCACATGTAACAAGCTTGTTTCCTAGGCAAAATCCCATGTCATGTGTATATAGTATAAAAAGTAATAGGCCAAGTACACTACCCTGTGGAACACCAGATTTCACATTCCTATACTCACTATGGTTGCCATCAGCAACAGCGCTTTACAATTTATTAATAAAAAAAAATCAATAATGATGCTAAGAAACGACCCAGCCACTCCCTACTGTTTGAGTTTGAAAACAAGGGCCTCATGATTAACACGGTGAAAGGCAGCACTAAAATCAACGCCAATCATACAATCTTCCTGACCACAATCAAGGAATTTATGTACAACACTGGAAATTGTAAGAATTGCATCACATGGTGCAAGGCTTTTATGAAATCCAAATTGTAAACTAGGGAACAGATGATTACCTTCCGCAAACCTATTGATATATTTTGCCAGAAAAAGACGTTCAAAAACTTTATATTATACACGAGTTATGGAATTTGGGCGGCAATCTATTGGACTTGAGATACCACAAATACATTTACATAGTGGAGTAACATAGGAAAGTCTTCAAGTGCTAAAAGCTCCTCTTCTTGCAAAATTGCGCAAAATTACAGATAATTTTGGAGCTGAGAAATCTGTAGTCTAGAAAAAAAATCAAGAAAAAATACCACATTGGTCTACACCTCCATAAGCTTCAAGGTCCATCAACAGACCTTTAATTTCCCGAGATCGGAAAGCTAATCTAGTTAGTTTAGCTTCAGGAAAACAAGAATAACGAAGTTCGAATTCCCATTAATCTGCTTAATGTCAAACACATCAGCCTTTTCCTATGGACAGTGAGTGACTGAGCCATCTGGTTCAAGTAAAGGAGGAATTATTGCATCTACACAAAAAAGTGCAGATTTAAGGGTAGTCTACCACTTATGTTCCTGGGTTCCTCACCAACTCCCCCCAATCCAACCAACAATGGTTTTACAGGCCCACTGCCCAATCCAGATCCTCCCGTATTTGATGGCAGGATCGAATTCTGGCACTCCTGGTGGTCCTTATTGAAGGTCCTCATGCACGACAAAGAGTACGACGAACCCCATGATTTCACTTCCCTACACCAATCTTGTCAAGGTTTAATGAAGTTTCTCCTAAGAGAATTTGCATACACCCCAGCCAGTAACAACAGTGCTTGATGATTCTTTAGCTTGAATATCACAAACCTTGACATATCGAGAGCCAGCAGCCACTCAACCAAGTCAGCTCACAACGCTACCCACCCGCAGTCGTGCCTTCTCAGCAGCCGAACAGCTCTCTATATTGAACACCAGATAGCCAAGCCGGTTAAATGGCCATCCAATAATCTGAAGTTATCTTAGTTAGCTAAGAGTGTTGACCCACCAACAGTCAGGCCACTTTTGCTGCCGACTAGCTTTCTACTCTCTATCAAGCCGCCAGTCCGTGTTGACTACGTGACAGACATGCCACACCGAGCGACCACAATCTTATGAACTCTGCCCAATCAGTTCATTGTTGTGAGCCGCCAGCAGTCAAACCGCTACAGCAACCGACCAGCTTCCTACTCTTCAACAAGTTGCATCTCCGCATTGACCGCCTGATGGTCACATCCCCTGAGCACCTACCCAATCCTCTGAACTCAATCTGTACAGAGTGCCAACTGGCCTCGGCAGCTGACCAGCTCTCTACTTTCTAATGAGCCGCTATGCCAGGTTAACAGCCCTACGGACACGCTGACCGATCGTCTACCCAGTCATCTGAACTCAACCCAGTCAGTCGCATCTCTGACCCACCAACAATCGTGCTTCATTAACAGCTTACTGGCTCTCTACTTTTTAACCAGCTGCCATGTCGACTTGACCCCCCGATGGCCAGGCTGTCTAAATGGCCTCCCAATCCTCTCAACTCCGCTCAGTCAACTCCCAGGGCTGACCCGCCAACAGTCATGCAGTATCAGCAGCCGACCAGCTCTCTACACTCTAACAAGAGGAAACACTGCGTTGACCCCCTGATTGCCACCCTGCCTACACAGTTAAACAGTCATACGAACTGAATTTAGTCAGCTCGTAGCGCTGAGCCGCCAACAGTTGTGTCCCCTCAACAGCCGACCATCTATCTACTCTCTAACCAATCACCATGTTGCGTTGACCACCTGACGGTCACACCACCTGAACGACCATGCTGCCTGAATGGCCATGCTGCCTGAAGGGCCTTCCAATCCTTGGAACTTAGCTCTGTCAGCTCACAGTGCTAACCCGCCTCAGCAGCTGACCAGGATACAAATCCCTATGGGGAAGATGTAAAAAATCTTCAATACCATCTCTACCATTGTCCTTAGTTGTTTCTTCCTGTTGGTAACATGTTCAAAATCCTAGAGAGGTTATGAACAAATATAGAAATAAAGTGAGTTCTCATATGATAAGTATTGAATTAAATAACCTTTAATGCTCAAACATGTTTTACTAACCTTATGATAAGTTTGCGACTAACAAAATTTTATTCTTAATAGTTATAACTATTACCTATAAAAATTATCTTTTATAACTATTACCTGTAATATATTATCTTTTATAACTATTACCTGTACTATATTATTAGGTTAAGGCCGAAGTGCATGTCTATAATTTTTAGTGTCATAGACCTGTGTTTAGTACCAAACTGTATAGCTTTTCAGTCCCTCTCTCTTAAGGCATGTTACACTTTGATATCAATATTCGTATTGTTAATTATCAGATTAATCCCCTACTATGATCATGTAGATTTCTTTCTCGTTCGACTCCAAAATCTCGCTGGTGTGTCACCAGGTAAATCCTGAAATGCAGTTACCACTTAGGTTCCTACTTCTTCTGGAGCCTCTGGTGGCTTGATTGCTAACGACCTTGTCATTCACTTGAGGAGACAAGGGTTCGATCCCATATGAGATAGAAATTTACTTCTATTTCAGCATGATATTGTGTTGATTTTCTTATTAATCATAACTTTCACCTGTATTATATTATTACGTTTAGACCAACGTGCATGTATATATTCTTTAGTCTCCTTTACCTTTGTTTACTATCTGAATAGATTTTTAATTCATCTTTTTTAGGCCTGTTCTATTCTTATATCCCTATTCATAATTCCAATTGTCAAATTAATCAAATCCCCGCGATCATATTGATTACTATCTCATATGACTCCTAGATCTCGCTAGTATGAGACTGATTTCTCACCTGGTAAATTTTGAAATACAGTAAGCACTTAGGTTCCGACTTCTTGTAGAACCTCTGGTGGCATGAATAGGTGGCGAACCTGTATTTCACTCGAAGAGACTAAGGTGCAATCCATGTATGAGATACAAATTTATTTCTTGTCAATCACTAGAAGGGACTAGGGTTCGATCTCAGAATGATAGAAATTTATTTTCATTTGAGCATTATAATGTGTCGATTTTTATTCATGCTGACCCATTAGAGGTAATTAAAATTAAAAGCAATCAGTTGTGTCACTTGGTGGGTCGGGAAATCGGGAAAAAATCGCTCGTATGACACTGATGCCTCACCAGTATATCCTGAAATACAATTAGCTCTTGGGTTTTGATTTCTTTCAGAACTTTTGATAGCATGATTAGTTGCAACCTATTCTTTCGCTTGAAGGGTCTAGGGTTCCATCCCAGTATGATATTGAAATTTCTTTCTATTTCTCCATAATATTGGGTTAATTTTCATCCATATATATATATATATATATATATATATATATATATATTTATACAGTATGTGTACCTGTTTCTGTGTTTACTTTAATAAGGGCAGGGATGAAGGAGAATGGAGAGTATCTTTTTTTTCCATTAATAATAAAAAAAATTTAATGTTTTCTAAATATTTGTTTTCTGTTGTGTTCTAATTAAGTTTTAGTATGTAAACATGTATTTTTGAAAATAGATATATTATGCAGTTTGAAAAAAATTTTATGGTATTTTTTTTCCTTCAATAGTTAGTTGGCAGGTATGTAGGAGAGAGAGAGAGAGAGAGAGAGAGAGAGAGAGAGAGAGAGAGAGAGAAAGGGGGTGCAAAAGCGTGTATATTTTATCAGTAGAATCTATTTTTTTTTACCGATTTACTTTGTTAACGTTTTATCCAGTTTACTTCTCAGGTATAACGATTTAAATTTATCTACTATAAGAGCAGACGGTACTCTTCCTTCAAACATTTTCACATATAATTTTTAGGATTTGTTCCATCAAAATCATATTTTAATGTGTGCCTATGAAAGGAGCTTTGTAAAAGCCTACACAAACTAAATATAAAGTAAGATCTTTTTGTGGAACATTTCTCTGATCTTTTCCTTTCAATGGATTTCACATGTATGGAATTCATTTCTTGGTTTTCACAGTTGAATCAAATTCTCCGAGACCTCACATAAAACAATATTGGTTTTCGGAACAACTTAGTTGTAAAAACTAGGTTTCTATTTTGCTTCTTTTGTGTCCAATAAACCCCAGATAACATGAGTGCTCTAAAGTGGGCTTTGGGTGAGGGATTACGAGATTGAGTTTTTTTTTTTTTTTTCTACTATGCCCCAGGTAATCCAAATATGACGCCGATATTCGCAATGTTTGGTATTGTTGTTAAATTTAGACACACACACACACACACACAAAAACACACACACACACACACACACACATATATATATATATATATATATAAATATATAAATATATATATATATATATATATATAAATAAATATATATATATATATATATACATATATATATATATATATATATGTATATATATATATATATATATATATATATAAACGAATATTACTCCTATCTATCCATGCTATTATCCTTAAACTAATATGCAGTTACCTGATGCATATTCTCCAGCTACTGATGAATGACTCCTTCCAAATCAAACTTTCTTCTGTAAATTCTCCTTCACTTTATAATGACATTTATTCCATCATCTATTCTTACCATTCAACCACAAAAAATTATTGCAAGTAATTGTTCACAATTTCACACAAGAAAAAAACAAGGTAATGAAATATGATAACTTCATCATGAGAATTCCTGATACATTCCCAATCATTTTAATTTCTTCATCTGTTATATTTTCAAACAACAAAATATCCAGAATTCACGTAGTTCTCCTCATATTTTTTTTAATTGTGGTTTTGTTCTTTCTTTTTTCTTAATGGCCATATTTCCGAACCATAAAATTTAATTCTTAAATCAGGAGCTACTGCCACCACCTTCCTCAATTTCCATCGATCTGGTACTATCCTACTGCCAACATAGGTTCTTGATCTTGACTAATGACTTTCCGTAATGTTGCGTTGATATTTTAAATCTTGCCTGTTTCTTTTTTAATATGGAGCAATGGGGAAATATCTGCAATAAAATGGACAGGACGTTGGATAATCTTATACAACAAGCACACAAAATTCAAAATAGAAAAATATTAAGATCACGAATAAGAAATTTAATAAACTCTAAATCTCTGTAAAACAAATTCAGCTGAGATTCTGAAGCCAAGGACCAAACAGGAAAACAATAGTTAAATAAGAGAGAATGAAAGAATTAAAAAAAAAATCCTTAGGAGAGATTTAATACTTGAATTTTTAAAAGACCTTGTTAACCTTCTAGCACTCATTCCTTTACAAAGGTCGGGGTTATGTACAGCGCATAAGGCCTTACCCGAAAAGTTAAGTTTTTCTTCTCTTTCATATTATTTGGAAGTTGTTACGTCCAAAAAAATAACAGATTAAGGCTTTTGATTTGTTGGATCCTATTGGCAAATGATTAATCTTTGTAGAAAAAAAACTGGATTGCCAAAAAAAAAAAAAAAAAAAAAAAACGACGTTGAACGTAAAATTTTGAGAAAAAAAATCGTAAATATTCTTTTTAGAAATTCAGGAAAAATACAATACTTATGTTTGATGATTACCTTTATGGAACATGAATTGTGTAGAATTGATTTTTCTTTTCTTTTTTTTCGTATGGATTCAACCTCAATCCAATAAATGTATTATAAGGTGAGGTCTAAATGAATAAATACTAGCTTTTTTTCCGGAAGTGTGACGTTCTTCATTGTTTCGACGTGATAAATAAAGATAATGAAGTAATAAAGACATCATTGTAAAGCTGATTAAATTTCCAATAGAATGAATAAATATACCCAAAAAAATTAGAAAATTACTGAGCAATTTACCATTAGTTAACTCAGTATGTTTTACAATTTTGTTGTAGTTTTTTTTTACGATAACATTTAATTTATAAAAGCGTTAAAGATTTTTTATTGTTATATAAATCATAAAAAAAGGTACAAAGAATGGGCTTTCTAATTACGTAAAAGACTTGTATATTGCAATTATTTACATACGCAAAAACCCGACTAAAAAATCTTTTTCTACTAAAGCGTAAATTGAAAAAAAATGTCACATTGGAAATCAGCATAGGCCTGCCAGGAATGCGCCGCTACTACATGTTTCCTTTTAGGCTTCACGTGCCCCTCAACCATATGCTCACTGGTGGTGTGAGTTTTGTTTTCCTTGAGTGATATGCGTATTTACGCCGAGTTTCCCCCGGAAATAAGTTTTGAACGACGCAGCAATTGGTGTTACCGGATCACTTACGGCAATGAATATTTTCACGCGTCATTACGTCATCGGATCATTAAAGGGTTGATGTACCTTTTTTGGTACAACTGAATAAGACAAACTCAACGATTTTCTCAAAAGTTATTGTACAATTGAAAATCCCACATAGATATCTAATTGGGTTTTATATAGGAAAAAGAGACATTATCAATGCAAAGATCTGGATGTTAAGGAGCCACTATCCATGACCTACTTAAAATTATCATTTATTTTGTTTGGGGCTGATTTCATCCCACATAATTTGCACCATGCAGTACATTTGGCTCTATCACTATAAGGGTTTCAGCAACCTTAGGTATAAATTAAGAAGAGGAAATCGATTCAAACACAGTAGCTTCACATGCATATGCAAAGGGTTTTTTTTTAATGGCAATCAACATATTATGTGTATAGAGTATGAAAATTATGGGATGAGAAATGTATCTTAAAGATAACCATATATTATATTTCTATAGTCACTATGGTGCTGGTATCTATCTACTCTTAATAATGTACTATTTAAAAATTCAATAATAACGCTAAGAGAGAACCTACATAACTTCTTTTGTTCAACTTAGAAAACAAAGGCTTCATGAGTAACACCGTCAAATGCCAATCATATGATTTCGCTACAGGACTTTGCAAAAGCCAAACTGTAAAATAAGAAACATAATTATTTTTAGAATACCTAAGATGTTTTTCCTAGGGATCAACAAAAACTTTCGATAAGAGTGAAGTTATGAATATTATGTGGTGATTGGTAATCTAGAGATACTACACAAAAAAATCACCTAATGGAGTAACATTACCAATTTTTTGACAAGTGCAAAAAGAGATTCTCTCTGACTTGAAAAAAAAGAATAGATAACTTAAAAAAAAACGCATTTGGGTCTATACATCTATAAACATTAAGGTCCAGTAAAAAATTTCACAACCACAAAGATAAATTAGTTAGTTTAGCTTCAGGAAAAGTAGAAGAGAGATGATCAAGTTTCACATTAATCTGCTTAATGTCAAATACATGAGCCAAAAGGGGTACCTTTTCCTTTGGACAGTGAGTAACAAAGATATCTTGATTAAGCAAAGTAGTACAGAAGCTCACTAGAACCGTTCAGATTGTGCAGAAAAAGTGAAAATTCTTCGTATTAGTTAAATTTTTACATGTTCTTTCGCATATAAATTGGACGCACGTGATTTAATTAAAACTTAGGCCACCCTCCTGCTTTTCACAATGGATGCCAAGGCAGTGTAATTTGGTAATTTTTCGTTGGTTAAGTATGCTAAACTCAAGTTTTCACATCCAGTGAATCTAATGGAAAACAGATGAATACGTTATTTTCACTTTTCAATGATAAAAACTAATAATGGCGGTACTTCAAATAATTTAAATATGACGAGAATGAGATGATCGTTTATCATCTTTTCATTGTTGAATAAAATGTAGATCAGAATTCTTCAAAAATTATGTAGGCCTGCTTTGACTTATGTTTCCATATTTTTCATGTCAACTGATGTCGCTGACTCGCTATAGTACCCTTACACAATTGTTTGATAATAATAATGAATTATTTGCAGCTGAAGCAACTCGAATAGAATGTTATGTTTTCAACCTGAAACACTAGTATCACATAATAATGAGAATGAATTGTCAGTGAATGTAAACTGTATTCATGTTGCATGATGTAGTGTTTTCTTGGTGGTACAGAACCTCTTTTTTTCTTTGTCCTAGGTAGATAATGATAAACAGCATCCTCATGAAACAGATTCACATCTGATTCCTGCAATTTGATTCATTAACGAGTATCTCCAATATGGCCACAGAGGGTTCACTGATTAATCCCTCCGAATTCTCATTGTCAAATTCTTCTGTCGTAAACTGGAAGATGTGTGTAATTTGTCAACAGGACACTGGTGAAAGCCTAGTGAGCCCTTCCAAACATAATGGCAGTAAACAATATGGATATAAACTTTTTGCTGAAACTCTTTTGGAATCCTATGGAATGGGAAGTTTGCCAGAAAATATCAGCATTTGGAAGACTGAACTCTGGACAGGAAATTGAAGAGTAATTCAATAGAAACAACACAGCTTAATATAAAAGATATGGAAAAGGGTTTGACATACACAAGCTCAGGCATGATAAAAAAATTTAAGGCTAAAGACAAGCAGGGTCCAGTCAAGACAAAGCACAGTGTTTTTGGTTTTATGGCTCTGTGATGAAAGTGACAAACATGAAGAAATACATGATATGCAGACAGCTAAATTCAACCTATACGTTCATCAATATGGATATATTTATAAAGATTGAAAGACGTTGGAAAAACTCTCCAAAAGTGATGCAAATGCCTTCGATCAAAGCTATCATTCAAGCTGCAAGACGTCAATGTACAATAATATATTTTAATACATTAATGTCTGGATTCTCATACCGACCACAAGATCAGAGTCACAAGGTGAAACCACTCATAGACAATAGCATCTGACTGGCTGGGAATCAAATCCTGGTCCAGTATAGTTGTATAACTGTGACCCAGTCAACATATGGGACAATTGATCGAGATGTAACGGTAAATTTCTGTTATGATAAGGAAACATCAGTATATCTGCTGTAAGACCAATATCAGCAACCATCAACAAGGGCATCAACATCTTTGAAGAGGGACTGTATTAACTCAACAAGGAACACACAAGTTATCTAGTGGTGACCAGAAACCATAGCAAAAAAGCTGTGAACTGTTGAAGAATTGAATATTTAGGAGGAACTTAGAAAGTTCATGCTATGCAAATTACAGAAGCAGTACTATGCAGGGATAGTAGCTATGGAAACCTTTTGTTTCACACGGTAGAGACTGAATTAAGCTTCAAACAAATACGATGGGAATGCTAGTTATTGAAAAACCTGATACCTTTATTTGCTAATAGGCGCTGAGAGAAATGGGAAACATGGTCATCAAGTCTTTTGACACATGTACTAGTGATCTTAAAAAGTGTGGTGGAAAAACTTAATGCAAAATCACAGATAATGATGAAGTTTGGATCTGGGAATAACATGAGGTATATCAACATTACAGGAATATCTCAACATCTGTAAAGAAGAAGAAAAAAAAAAAAAAAAAAAAAAAAAAAAAAAAACACACACAGCAGGGTTTGGGTAAAGCTATTCTGACAGTTCATGCTCTGACAGGCTGTACTTCACATATGCATTTTACAGTGATGGAAGGCGGGCATACCGACTAAGCTGTAAAAGGACACCAATGAGGTTCAGCCATTGAAAACTGTGTTGCATGAAGACTTTGATACGAAATCTACCATTCGATATATCTGCAGTATATATGGCGAAAAGAAAGAAATTGTCAATGATGTTCGCTTTGATTGTATCATTAAAATGTCTGGGGGTCAAAAAAACCTTGTAAGTCAAGTGAAAGAGATCAACTGTGCATCATTGCCACCGTATGAGAAATTGCTGAAACTTCATATTAAGTGGTCCTATTATGTCAGCATTCAGGGAAGTAGGGCAAGTAGCAACCCTCCACATAAAGATATTAACCTCTTTTACTATAGGTAGCAAGAAAAAGATGGGCCCCTCATACCACTTTTGTATGCCGGGAACTGCCGTCCAGAGTTGTTCATCTGGGAAAATATGGGAGAGGATGAAGAACAAATTATAGAAACCGAGGTTGCTTTCGAATGAATAGATTCTGATAAGAGAACTTGAGTGAAAGTAGTGAGGATAAATATGACAGTAATTGAATGAGAAGTTTGAAACCTTAGAATAAATTGTTGAATGAATTAATTGAGAAAATATTGATAAGCAGTATAAATGAATCCATGTAGTAAATATTCTATCAATTTCCCCCAATACTGATAAATTGGTAATTCAGTTATCAGAGTGTCAGTGATTGTGGACATGTTTCTGTTTAGGAAGCCAAAATGTGTGGCAAGGGGAAAGTGCATGATAAGATGTCTGGCTATTATGTTTTGGAAGTCATGAGAGTTGCACCCATCCCTCTATTTGCAAGATTAAACATGTAGGCCTATTTTGGACCCCATAAAAACCTTCATCTTGGACAATATACAAGATACAATCTCTGGCATGATAATTTCTGGGCCAAATTACAAAACATTTAAGATTGGTTTCATCCATTCCTTTAGATATATGAATAAAGATCCTCTACAGGCTTGAAAGGTCATCATGGGCTTCTGAAAAGGATGAAGTATAGAGTTAAATTTCTGGCATTGGTGTTTTTGAAGTCAGAGGACTGTAATCTATCAATTACAAAAAGTTTCATCCATTTCTCTCTTACCATGATTAAACATGTATTGTGGATCTCTAAAATCCTTTATTTGGGGGCAACGTATAAGATAAAAACTTCTGGCATGATCGTCTCTAAAGCCTAGTCTATACTGCAGACCTCTACAAATTGGCTTTATCCTTTCCTCATAATACATGTTTAAAGCAAATTATGGCTGGTCTTAATGCAGTCCCCGGACCTAAAAGTACAGGATACAGACTGCCACTAGTTCATTTCACTAAAACAAGCTCCTTTAGCATAAATTAGTACTGTTAAGACCATCTCATTAGATACTTATCTTTTTAGAAAAGGTGATATTCTACTTCCATAATCTCAATTTGTTTAACAAATGCTCCCCAGTCATTGTTTATCGTTATTTAATTTCGGTCTTGTGTCCTGAAGAAACACTCACTGTTTCTCCTGAATATATCTACTCATCAACTATCTCTAGGAATTTGTCTATAACTCTAACTTGTTGTTTCATTGCATTCTCATTGAACATTATCTTAGTTTTGCACATATCAATTTTCAATCCTAAATTTTTGCTTCCTGTATTCTAATATTCTATAATCTTTGGTAATCCCTCTATCTATACTTTCATCTGGCACCTGATATCCTTGAACTATGAACTTGTATCTTTTTAGGAGTTTATTGACTTGTGGAGCAAAATATGAGATAAGAGCTTGAATTACAGCTTTACTTGTGTCACTTTCTAGCTGTATGCTCTTAAAAACTTCATAGACTTTTTTTTTCTTTACTTGCATTATGCAGTACAGTTCATTCTTCCGCGTCTTCTTATTATCAACTAAAGCTTACAAATTAATCTTGGTAAATATATGTTCTTTCAATTTCTAGCTGAATACATAAATCACATATCTCTCCTACATGCTATCTTGTGTTTTATGCATTTTTGGCCATGATGATTGGGGCAATCCACCAGTTTATGACTGTTTGGAGGCCCTTATATAAGGAAAATTATGAAGGACACTAGTAGTAAACCAATATTTTTTTGTAAAAAAAAGGGCTCAAGACGAGTGATATGTCGGAAAAATAATGATCGGAAATGCGAAATAAACACAAAATAACCAGTTGGAAAAATATATGGTTCAAGTTAGTGGCTAGGAATTGAAGTATCATCATTATTGATGATTCACTTCACGTCCTTCAAATGGTTTTTGGTCTGCCATTACTAGCTATGCTTGCAAAATTAAAGTTACTTCACTGATCCTTTGTTCTGGTATGCAGTGCATGGATGTGCTGCACATGCTGGCCCTTTGGGATATTATTTTGGGTATATTCTGTGCTTTTCCATGAGCAGCTATATATTTATACTAACATGATTAATTAACATTAGATGATATTTCAAACAGGACCTCTGTAGAGTGTATAACTTCGCCAACGCCACATCACAATATAGGTAATTGAATCATGTATATGCTGGCACTAGTTTAATGCAAATTGGAGGAACATTAACCACGATGCAGCAAAAAGACGTTTGTGACCATTTTGTGACCTAGGCCTATGACCAAATCACTCCAAAAATCTAATTAAACTGTCCTTCAATCATTGCCAGTCATCCTTCCCAATTTAATCAGAATCGGTCATGATATAGCAAAATGACATTTTGAACCTTTTTCTTGACCTTGACTTTGATCATGTTGTATATCATAAGAAAGGGCACTTAACTATGCACACTTTGTCATTAGTTTCATGTAAATTGGATTGAAATTTATCCCGATATAGCAAAAAAACCTTGACCTTGAACTTTGACACAATCATTCCCAGAATGTAATGAAATTGTGTTTGGATCATGACCAAATTTCATGAGATTACATCAAATATATTCTGCGTTATACAATAACTTCTAAACAAACATATAGGCATTAATAAACACATACCTACCAAAACATAACTTTCAGGAGAAGGAAATTAGACTAAATTTCGAAATGAAATTTTCTAAATTTTGAAATGAATTTTACATGGAAATTGTACATCCCACTTGGAGACGTCTATATGTGATGTTAGCCAAGCTGGGACTGAAGGGGCGAATGGAAACATCTGGGAACCTGTGCATAAATATTTGGAAGTTCGTAATTTCTTTAAAAAACAGGCAGTGATTACGTCATACAAAAAAAAAAACACACACACAGAAGTAACTCCTAATTGGTCTCCCCCAAAAGTAATCAAAGGACTTAGATTTCCAAATAAACTTCACACTTTAATAGACTGATACACAAGTTGTTATGGAATAGCCCCCATTAAACATATAAAGTGCCAACTAGACAGCACTTGTCTTTTTCTCATACAAAATTCCAATCTCGCTGGTAATTGAAGTATCATATGTAAACCTAAATGTTGAAACCTTTAACACAATTCATACCGTCTTGTAGTAACAAAAATTGGACCTTTTGCAATGCAAAATCGCTCAGAGCATTTGACAATAAGCAACATTACAGTATAACAAAACATTGTTACCCTCAATTAGTCTAGAGTCTCTAGACTAATTGAATTCTAATACCAAGGAATTCCAATCTACACGAAATGAGTTTTGATGTCAAATCTTGATTTGGCTGTGTTTATCCACCTTGTGTCCTTCACTTTATGTCTTCCTACAGACAATGCCAACCTTACAGCCTACCCAGTAATAAACATGTATCACTAAATCACGACTTAGACTTAGTACTCCTGGATGATTTCACCAGTTAAATTAAGAAGAGTATTCTTTGATATTCTTATGGATGAATCTTCAACTTCATGGTTGTGGTGTCCTATGTTGAAACGTCTCTGACCGGACATCGCCCGACTGGGATTCAAGTCCCTTTCGAACTCGTTAGTTCCTTTGATGTCTGCAACCTCACCACCAAGATAAGGACAGGGGTTTGGGGGAGCCTACAGATCTATCGGCTGAGTTATCAGCAGCCATTGGGAACTGACCATATGCATATATGGTCAATTTCTGGACATTGTTCAGTTTGTTAGGGCAATGTCAAAATTCCCTTTCCTCTGCAATTCCTGAGCGGCCTTTAAACATTGAACCTTTAATTGTTCCTTTTTAAGCATTGCCTCACATGGTTCTACATGGTCAAATGTTCCTGAATTTCCAATAGATATTTTTCTTTTTTTCAGCGGCGCTAATTTTTTGTGTGTGTAATGTTAGTTAATGATATTAGAACTGCAGTTTTACTGTGCATAAATGCAATGATAAATACTACCAGTGCTTCATTTGATATTCAATTCTATGCCGACAATTTTTTATATTCTTAGGTAACATAATGATTACTTCAATGGTGCATAGATGATGATTTATTTGAAGACCTCTCTACATGATTACTTCATTTAAACTGAGTACCGACAATGACTCATCCTCGCATTTGCAGGAACAACCCAAATAAATCGAATAAAAAGAGAGGAATATCAAGTAAAAATGTATAAAAGAATCCCATCCCTTTACTGGATAATTCTATTAATTTAAAGATTTTCAACAATAATAATAGTTGTAATCATTTGAATTATTTCAATAAAAATAGTCATTTTAATGATTTTAGTAATTTAAATTCTTATTGCATTTTTATGAAAGATATCAATATTATTAATTATAATATTTTGATCATTATAATAATAATAATCTTAATAATTTTGATTAAAGTTATATTGATTATATCCATTACGATTTCAGTTTTATATTTCTAATAATATTAACAAACTCAATAAATAATTTTAATACCTCAATAATGTTAATAATAGTAATTATAATCA
>NC_090734.1:63990145-64000145 GCF_036898095.1 Palaemon carinicauda
GAAGGATGAAACTCAAGAATCAGTTTATTTTGTACACGTTGAGGGTATGTTTGAAACAATAAAACGTGCTCACATTGCTACGGGACATGGCGGAAGAGACAAAATGGTCAAAGAGCTGTCAAAATATGTGACTTAACTAGAGATACTATAGAGCTGTTCAAATCTTTGTGTGTTCAGTGTCAAAAGAAACGGAAGAGATGTGTGACAAAGGGAGTAACTGTCAAACCGATTTTATCTAAGGATTACGGTTCACGATCTCAGGTGGACCTTGTTGACATGCAGTCTTGCGCCAAAGGAAAGTATAAGTGGATAATGGTGTACCAAGATCATCTAACAAAGTATTGCATATTGCGCCCCTTAACTTCAAAAAAAGCCGCTGAGGTTGCATTCCAGCCAATGGACATATTTTTAATATTCAGAGCCCCTCAAATTTTTCAGAGCGATAATGGTAGTGAATTTACAGCATTGGTAATTTCGGAACTCAAACTTCTTTGGCCAGACCTGTTGATTGTTCATGGTAAACCAAGGCATCCACAGAGCCAGGGATCTGTTGAACGCCTTAACTGTGATATAAAAGACATGCTTATTTAATGGTTAGGGGATAATGATACAACTGACTGGCCCATGGGACTCAGGTTAGTGCAGTTCCAAAAGAACTCCAGTTACCATTCTGGAATCAAACGATCTCCATACAAAGCACTCTTTGGTGTTGACGCCAGAGTAGGTCCACGTTCAACCGCACTTCCAGAAGAAGTTTTGAAGACAATGATGACTGAAGAGGATTTACTTGAAGCTTACTCTACTCGTCAAGACAAATCACCCGAGTTCACGAGTTCACGAATCCTCCAAATGACTCGCCAGAGGACTTCGCTCAGCCAGGTAGAGATGTAAGAAATAAATAAATATATAAATAAATAAATAAATAAATAATTAAGGAAAGAAAAGTAACTGCATTAATTCTTTGTTTTCTTTTATTCAGATGGTTCATCAGAGCTCTGCTCCTCCAAATGACTCGCCAGAGGAATTCGCTCAGCCAGGTAGAAGTGGAAAAAAAAATACTATTATAAAATGTAACTGAAAATTAATTTGGCTAAATTTCAAACTACATGACAAGTCTATCACCATTAATTATTTCTTTTTATTTTGTTATCAAGGGAAGAAAAGTAACTGCTTTCATTCTTGTTTTTTTTTTTATTCAGATGGTTCATCAGAGAGCTCTGCTCTATAAAAAAATCTTTTGTTATAAAAGGTAAATATTAAACTAATTTGGTTAAATTCCAAACAACATGGAAAGTCTATCTCCATTAATTAAATGTTCTTTTGTTGTTAGGGAAAGAAAAGTAACTGCATTTATTCTTTGTTTTCCTTTATTCAAACGGCTCAGCAGAGGGCTCTGCCTATACAATCAGTCCAACCTGTGGCCAGAATCCTCAAGTAAGACTTCATCAGTTCCAGGAAGATATAGCACTTCATCAGTACAAAGCATCAGCTGGTCAGTTAGCTCAAGCTGAGCGCATGGTCAAACGTAGTCGTTTAGAACACGTCACAGGTGATCCAGGAGATAACGTGACAATTCCCATACCGTTAGTTGATCGAGGGAAAGGTGATTCACGAAATGTTATCGGTGTTATCCTAGATCGTAACGAAAATTACATGTATCGAATAGGCGTGAGAGATGGGATACTCAAGGGGCGCTATAGTAGGAGCCAATTTGATATCTGCAGCCATCAACTGTATAGTATTGATGAAGTAAGTGCAGACAAGGAAATAGGACTTTGTCAGGCAGTACAGCAATCATCTAGGTTTGGTGGCCAAGGTTATGCTAAGTGCAACTGTACTGCAGGCACGAAATAGTGTAAAAAAAAATCCCTGTAAATGTTACAAAGAAGGTCACAAGTGCAGTAGTCGGTGCAACTCTAGTTTAAATTGTAAGAATAAAAATTGATATAACAATATAAATGTTGTATTTTAGAATTAAGTTTTAATTTTGTAGTTATCTCGTTCCTCAGGTTTTAAAAAATAAAGTTTTTACTCAAGAATCAGGTTTGTTTTTCTGTCTGTTCATTACGGTGCCAATCTAGTTTAAATTGTAAAAATAAAAAATATTATAATAATATAAATGTCACATTTTAGAACACACACACACACACACACACGTTCCTTGGCCGGCCGGGGTTAGAGAGTTATGATCCATAGCAGGATCATTTCAGTCATTATGCCAAGAAAATCTATAAAAATTTTAGTCACTTTGTAAATTGTCTGGGATTTTCAGCTGATTTATAAAGTGACTGGGTGAACTAGTCAGTTCAGAAATTACCTGAAATAATCAGTCACTTCACAAATTGTCTGGATATAGATATTGACCCCAACATATGTTTATATACAGCATATATATATATATATATATATATAAGTATATATATATATATATATATATGTATATATATAATATATATATATATATATATATATAATATATATATATATATATATATATATATAATATATATATATATATATATATATATAGATAGATAGATAGATAGATATATATATATATAAATTATATATATATACATATATATATATATATATATATTTTTTTTTTTTGTGAGGGGGGCTCAAGCCATGTCGTTGCGATGAAAGTTCCTTAAAGTAGCTTCCTAAGTGATATATGTACTACAGTGATATTCCCAGAGAATTTTATCTTTAGTTATCCAGAATTCTAACTCCTGGCGCGAATATTCTTAAAATTTCTCCAAAGGATATAGCATAATATCAGCGGACGCATTATTGACACGCCTCCATAGCAATCTGCACCCCAAACAGCGTTTTGGCCTCGAGGAGGATATGGCAAAAGGGAGCCGTCCAAAGGCTCTCCCCGCTCTCGTAATACTATTGGAAATACAACAGCCCCATTCCCACAACAGCGGACATTCCTTTTTTTCGTAGCGATCTCGCTCAGTAATATTTCCTGGTGATCTAACTTTTCGATCGTTTTACAGGATTATTATTATGCTTTCTCCATCATCTTCCGCTTCTTGAAAGTTGAGTATCGGGTCTTTACTATGAGTATATTTTAGCTCCTGTTTCACAATGAAATTAGAGTATTTTATTGTGTTTAAGAGCTAGGCCAGTTACTGGAGGCGCCATGGCTCCGTCGTTCGTTAGGCATGTGTTATTTAGATGGCAGAACGACTTCCAGTTTTTAATAGCTTTATTCAATTATTTTAATTAATTAGCTATTTAGGCTATTACTCTTGTAAAGTTTTGATTATATGCATAATTTTTGTTTCCATTTTCTCTGTCGATCGTAAAGTTAGAGTTTCGGTGATTTAGGTAACCGAGATCTCATATAGTCTAGGTAACCTTATCTAGACATTTTACTATACGTTCGACTTTCCCCGGTTACCCTCGTGTTTTGTTTTCATTCAGTGGAGACTGATACTTCCTATAATGTTATGAAACATTACACGTCTCTTTGGAGACTTAAGGGTAATCTCTTTCCCTCAGGCTACAACTCTAATAGCTGTGCCTTGAATCTTATTCAGACAGGGCTAATTTAGGGTTGTCCTGCCTCTTCCCTTAACCGTTGGTTGTGGTATACCATCGGGTTTTGGGATTTAGTCAGAATATTTAGTCTTATGTCGGCGACCTGCCGGCAGGGCGAATGGATTGTAGGATACCATCATTCCCCTGCTGGCCAGGTGGCCGGCAATGGAGGTTAGCCCTCATTAGCCACACTTGAAGTTATGGTAGGATACCATCTTCTCCTTGCAACTAAAAGACTAGTCCTATGCCACAGTACTCTGGGCTGAAGAGTAATTTTCTTTAGCCTAGGATACGTGGCACTGGAACTCTGTTTCTTCTTTGTTGAGAGGAGGCGGCAGTGCCGCCATCCCCTTAACTGTGTCGGCGATCTCTGGGTTGGAGAACTGAGTCTCTCCTGTTTCCTGTGATTCTGCCGATACTGAAAAAGTTTCTTTTGCAGGTGTTAGGATTGACAATTTTTGCCAGTTCCTTACACACTCGTTATAGGACCCTGTTCCCTACCCCACTGTCCTCTTTTGATAGCTTAGCCATTGTCTTTCTTTAGGCTGGCATCTTGCAACCTTCCTTTGCTGGTAGGTTGCTGTAGCCAGCCAGACTCCCTCTCGAGCCATGTCTTTGGCTGACGGCAGAGCATACCGCATCATATGTCGGCAATTGCCGGCCTAGCCGGTAACTGCCGGCCCAGCCGGCAGCCAAGATGGCTGCCGGCGACAATGATGGTCGTGGGAGGGAAGTCCCTTCTGTTCCCAAGGTTCTTCAGTCCTCCCTTGGACTGCTGCTATAGGTCCTGTTGCCGGGTTACTGCCGGCCAGGCCGGCACAGATAGTACTGACTCAGTTGGCAGCACGCTGACTGTAATGGTACTGCTGGACATGCTGGCCGGCAGTGTATCGGCGGTACCTTGTCGGCAATAGTACTGTAGCTGCATGGAAGCCTGAATGGTACGTTCTCCCATTCCATTATAACCTTCTCTCTGGGAAAAGGCAGTCAAATTAGACTTTTACATCCTTAATTACTGTATACATTCATAGTAAGGAGTAGCCTTTTTTCCATGCTATCTCTCTCTCTCTAGCTAGCATGCCGGGTATACCGGAAACACCTAGCTATGCTGGCTACATGCCGGCTGAACTACTGTATATTTTATACAGGTAGCCAGTATATCTGCATTATAGAATATACTGCAGATAGAAAACTACTATATAATGTATACTAGTAGTTATTTCAAATATATTTTGGATATCCAACACAGGCATTTGCTGAGCCCAATTCTATATTGAATGAATATGATTTCTTCAATATCCTAATTAGAAATCAGTATTAGGATTACCCTACAATATTAAACACTTCAAGGCAGGAGTAGTACACTCCTAACCCTTAAAGGGTGCAGCCTTTTTCCTTGAGTCTCCCTGATCAGGAAACTCTATATTTTAATATAGTAGGAGGACTACAGCAAATAGGCTGAGTGGGATATACAAATATATGTCTTTATTTTCCTAATCCAGCTGGCTTTATGCTAGATGGACCATACTGTCATATGCTACTATGAAGGCAGCATAATAACTAGACTACAATACATGATGTACAGTAGCCAGTAAATTGCAATATAGACTTACTGCAATTAGAAAACTACAGTACCATGATACAGTAGTATTTTCTGACATACCTTGGGTACCCTTGTAGGAGCATTCTGCTGGTACCGTTCATATATTGAATGAATAAGTTTTCTTCAATATTCTGATCGAGAATCAGTCATCCTGACCCCACAGTATTAACATTATTTTGGGACAGTGATATGATACTTCTCTACCCCCAGGGGTAAGAGTCCATTTACTTGGAGTTACTCTATAGAGGAATCTCCATGTAGTTAATACTGAGGGGAGACAACAGCATTTGCTCACAGGGGTACACAAGTATGTATCACCTACTATCCCTTTATAGCTTACTATCCTGAGGTACTCTATTGTAAAGGACATTTGCATGTTGATTTTCAAGGAGATAATCCATTGTATACTCATTTGGTTTTCCTTTCTTTACAGGAGGAACACCAGATACCTTGTGCTGCAGATCCTCTGCAAGGCCAAGAGTAAGTATTTTTACTGTCATAATACTTGCAGGTTTCATGCCAACTGCAATATTATTTCCGGATCCCTATATTATTAGAACCCACAGGTTTGCAATATATTTCGGACATTAATGTACGAAGGTTTTGAAAATCCCAAGTCTACGGAGATTAGGGATACAGCTCAATCTAAATTACGCAACTGGGTGAGAGGCTTTCAAAAGATCTCTCCGGAACCTTTCCTGCCTAATGATAGGATGTGTAAGCTACAATTTCCGGAAGCAAGTGAGGAATCAGTAGTGCCTCAGGAGCCAACTACATCCCCTGACGGCCAGAAAACCTTTAGGATTAAGGGCAAGAAGTGCCCCTGGGTAGAAGAGGAAAATGTTGTGTTAGAATTTCCTCCGCCTATGCCGGCTATAGAGCCATCGATGTCGACATCTTCGTCTTCTACCCCTCTATTGGATAATATGGTACAATTATGTATCCAGCTGAAGAATCAAATAGAGAGCTTTTGTAAACAAAACGAAAAGCAGGAAGTAAAATGCAAGATAGAGCCTCGTAAAGCTTCTCTTGTCGCTTCCCAGGGGTCAGTCAAACGACCCTTGAATCAAGACCTACCAACATGCTCCATAACCAATCCCTGGAGGTTTGCGGAGCAGATGCCCATTTCAAATAGCAATCTCTACATCTCAGAGAAAATAGATGCTGTTCCTTTGGACAAAATTCAATTTTGGCCAAGCTTTGATGCTTTCCCTAATTGTTGGGTTCGACTGAAGTACGAACCAAAGTCAAGAAAAGGAGCGGAACCAAAGGAGGTCTTGATTCTCGACCATGATAAGGCACAGACTATCCTTTCAGGTATTCTGAGAAAGGCGGGTTATTCAGAGTCGAAGGTATTCTCACTGAATAACAGACACCCTTCCTTTCTTGCTCCTACTTCACTCTCATTCCCCTTCATGGGGGAGGCATTTACTCCTGTTGCCAAAGCAGTAGAGGCGGGTAAGCCATGTCCCACACTCGATGAGTGCAAGCCTTTGTCACCAGCTTTTCTAGGACAGGAAAAGGATTGGAAGTCCATTTGACATTTTCAGTAGGAAAATTAGACAAGGACATCGCAAGTCGACAATTCAAGGTATGTCTCCCTAAATTGTCTGATTTGCTCTTGTGTAATGAACATGAGTCAAAGGAGAGACTTGCGACATCCCTTTCTCAACAAAACTACATAGAGTTGTGTTCAACCTACGAAAGTACCCCAGGCATGCTCATGGTCATAGCCAAAAGGCATATGGCTATCTTGGTGAAGGACCTTTACGCCTTTATGAAGGCCAGGAGAGCATATAGAGAGTTTGTGTTCGCTGACGCAACAGTGAAACACGAAACAAGGAAGCTAATATCTTCCAACATCTGGGGTAAAGACCTCTTCCCACACGAGGTCATTAAGGAAGTAATTAAGAACGCCACCATGGAGAACATAAGTTTTCTCCAAAAACGGTGCGACAGGCAGATGGTCAAAAGTCTAAGCCTACTGACTACTCGAAGCATAAAGACGCTTCGGCTAGGAGGAACTTTCCCTCAGGATCGCAGGACCTTCGATCCTTCGGTCCAAAGCCTATTCAAGATGAGCCATTGATGGGAAATAGAAATGTCCCTACCATCATTTCCTTACCTTCTCCTACAGTTCAAAACCCTCCTGGAGAAGTATACCTGAGAGCTATAGAGCATACAGATGGTAAGAAAACTATAGCTCATCGAGGCTGTTTTGTGTTCACGAGAAGGACTCAAGATATCAATGAGTCATTGTGAACTTGTCGCCACTCAACAAGTTCATAAAAAACAGCAAGTTCTGAATGTTAATCCTTCTGAACATATGGACCTTGTTCCAATTAGGGGTGTTCGTAGTCTTGTCAGACCTGAAAGGTGTCCTTCGGAACCTTCCAGTCAACTACCCCCCCCCCCCTCCCTTCCTCCTATCTAGAATTTATGTTACAGAGAGTAACATTCATCCTAGGAAAGATACGTGCCGGACTCACAGTCCTAAGTATCTTCAAAGGATTGACGAACTTAGTCACGTCAAAGTCAAGCCTAGAAATATTTCAGGTATTAATATACCTGATCAAGAGGCTGGAGTGGGCTGCACCCAAAGTGTCCGGCCAATTCAAAGAGATGACCCGGTTCCTGGGACATCACGGATGCAAGATATGCTTCTAGAAGTCTTGACTTTCTACAGCTTAGGGGTTTCGATGTTTTAAAAATCCATCGAAGCCCTCAGTCACATCAACTTTCCTCTCCTTTGGAAATATAAAAGGAGCTCGTGAGGTCTGTCAAGAGACTCAGGTATTCAGTCAGAATACCAAAACGCCAACAGGAAAAAGCGCTAAACTTTCCCCAGTTCGCTATAGTGACAGACCTGGTGCTAAGGGCACACCGAATAGATGCGTTAAGAGCTTGGAGAAAACACGCATCAAACGCTTGAAAAGATAAAAAAAGACTGAGATCGGTCCCTCTTTAATCGCTTCTCTAACAGAAATTAGAGCATGAAAGTCCCAAGACTTTGCTGGTTCTTTCATGGGTGGGGAAGCCCCCTCCAAACAGATCAGGCTCCCTATGACTGATCTGGGACACCAAAGCGATAATAAGACGTCACATTCGAACGTCTCATTCAGTCTTGGTGAAGTTACCCATCCCTCTCTTAAAGGGACACCACCTACCAGCAGTTCATTTACAACTGATCCACGATGTGACGGTGGATACTCTATTTCAATACAAACTGGTAGAGTTGGAATGGTCCATGGGCACAGATATATTTACTCCCAGATAGGAACAAGTCCCGGAACTGATATTCGACCTCTTCATCATGAGCGTCTTCAAGAAACTACCTTGCTATATAGCCCCATACGAGGATCCTCTAGTGGGGCTGATAGACTAGATGAGGCTGGTCCTAGCTCTGGCCCTAGGTATATTTCCGAAGATTCCGAAATTAACTGCCTTCGTTTTATCACAGAGAACCCAAACCCTTCATTTCATGATTTTCTCGCTCTAGCGGTTAGAAAAAGGTTTGGGATCTCATAAGGCAATATAGAATTCTTAGAAGAATACAAGGCCAAGTCAACTAGAAGACAATATGAGTCTTCCTGGAAAAAGTAGGTTGCATTTGTCAAAGCAAAAGGACCGAAAGAAATTTCAATAAACTTCTGTCTGTCCTTCTTTGTCCACCTTCATAGCCCAGGGCTGGCGGCCGATACGGTAAATACGTGCAAGTCAGCCTTGACTAGGCCTCTCCTATATGCCTTTCAAGTTGATCTGGCGAATGAATTCTTTAATAAGATTCCAAAGGCATGTGCTAGGCTTAAGCCCGCGGTACCACCAAAGCCCATCTCTTGGTCTTTGGACAAGGTCTTACATTATGCCTCATCTGTGAACAATGAAGATTGTTCTCTTAAGGATCTAACCCAAAAGGTTATTTTTCTGTTCGCTATCGCCTCCGGGGCTAGAGTTAGTGAAATAGTGGCCCTGTCCAGAGATGAGAGTCACATTCAGTTCACGGAAGTGGGAGAACTGAATCTATTTCCTGATCCATCCTTTCTCGCTAAAAACGAGCTACCCGCTAAGAGGTGGGGTCCCTGGAGAATCTGCCCTCTGAAGGAAGAAGTCTCTCTATGTCCTGTAGAGTGTCTAAAATTCTATTTTGAAGAACTTCAGACTTCAGGGGAGGACAGCTCTTTAAAGGAGAAACTTCTGGATCAAATTTATCCATAAACCAACTAAGGGCGAAGCTCACCTACTTTATTCGTAGAGCGGATCCGGACAGTACTCCCGCAGGTCATGATCCGAGAAAGATTGCTTCATCACTGAACTTCTTTCAGTATATGGACTTTGAGCGCCTTCGTTCATACACTGGATGGAAACACCATGCAAAACAATTGCATGAACTGTAACACTTCGTAGTGGTGGCAGGTAGTGTATTAAAACCTGCCTCCTAATTACTGTAGTAAACAGTTTTTGGTTTGAGACCTCACATGTCCTTGCACATGTAACGGAAGAGTATCATCCGGAATGTTCTACATACACTATGCTAGACAAATCCATTTTCTGAGGCAATATGTGGTGATGCCAGGTAGAATATTTAACCAGCCGTCTAATTCTACGATAATCAGCTAATTGACTGGGACTGTCAATTAAAGAGAGAAGAGGTCACCCTTCTTAGGTGTGACTTCTTTTAATTAAGTGTTACCATGATAACACTGGCTCTGTTCATAATCCCAGGTGTGAAATTATACAGATAGCACTAGTGCCGGTGTACGAAGTACACAGTGCAGATAGAAGTAACCAGTACAGGAATTATGAAGTGAATTTGTACTATAATTTTCTTCAGTCTGAGAGTGGCAC